>NC_134692.1:95280560-95480560 GCF_050947455.1 Rhinoderma darwinii
CGCTGCCATATAAGTTTGTACGGTATAAAACTACAGCTCCCAGTATAGCCAGAACGATGGTAAGGATATGCTGGGAGTTGGTGCTTCACAAAAAAGAACGATACACACATCATCTCGATGCAGTTTATACAGTGACTACAGTACTGAGCACGCTATAGGGAAAAAGGGAACAAAGCGCACATAGTACATGAGCCTGTAAAATATGAGGACAAATGGAAAAAAGTGGTCAATTATGCTGACCTGATGTTGTTATGCTAGGAGCATAACATCCCATGATGCGTGTCCAAGTTATACTTAGATTAGACAGTTGCAGCCCAAATTCCGGTTCGAAGATTAATAAAAATCCACTATGTAGATCAAGGAGATAGGGGGATAAAAAATGGAATATCCGAGGGCGCAGCTGTAGTGAAAATTGCTTTTATTTGTACAACAACAACAACAATGTGTTTCAAGGCCGTACCGGCCTCTTCGTCAGGTTAGGTACAAGTGTTAGGTCTATTCATGATGACTGTGCATTTATAGCTGGCCTAGAAATCGCTACCGGGTTAGGTTATAGGTCAGAAGGTCAATTGTGTGAGCAAGGTACGGCAGTGAGGTATAAAAATTATTCATTTAAAAACAAAACAGTTTTTCATTCATATTAACCCCTTAATGACCTGCCTATTTTGGACCTTAATTAAGCTATTTTTTACGTTTTTCAATCGTCGCATTCCAAGAGCTATAACCTTTTTATTTTTGCGTCGACATAGCTGTATAAGGTCTTGTTTTTTGCGGGACAAGTTGCATTTTTTAATAGCACCATTTTTAGGTACATATTATTTATTGATTAACTTTTATGAACTTTTTTTTGGGGGGGAATAGAAAAAAATCTGAAATTTCGCCACTCTTTTTTGCGTCCTAAATCTACGCCGTTTACCGTGTGGTATAAATAACACAATAACTTTATTCAGCGGGTTGTTACGATTGCAACGATACCAAATTTGCATAGTTTTTGTATGTTTTACTACTTTTACACAGTAAAAACGCTTTTTTTTCTAAATTATTTGTTTTTGTGTCTCCATATTTGAAGAGCCGTAACGTTTTTATTTTTTCGCCCATGCGGTTGTGTGAGGGCTTTTTTTTTGCGGGATGACTTGTAGTTTTTATTGGTACCATTTTGGAGTAGATGCGTCTTTTTGATCACTTTTTATCACATTTTTTTAAAGTCAGTATTCACAGAAAAGAGCAATTTTTCCATAGTTTTTTATTAATTTTTTTATGGCGTTCACCGTGCGGGTTAAATAATGTAATAGATTTATAGTCGGGGTCGTTACGGACGCGGCGATACCAAATATGTGTAACTTTTTAATTTTATTTTGTTTTTTTAACAGTAAAGCATTTTGTAAGGGGAAAAGCTGGGTTTTTCATTTTTTTCAAATTTTTTTTTAAAATTAACTTTATTAAACTTTTTTTTCACTTTTTTACTAGTCCCATTAGGGGACTATAATATGCGATTCTGCGATCGCATTTATAATACACTGCAATACTTTTGTATTGCAGTGTATTACTGCCTGGCCGTTTAACACGGACAGGCATCTGCTAGGTCTCACACGGCAGAGCAGGGACGCTCCCAGCCCTCAGCTGCCTCTAGCAGCTGAGAGCAGGGAGATTTGACAGCTCCCTGCTCTGTAAACTTATTCCGATGCTGCGACGTAAAAAGTCTATGGCATCGGAATAAGGCCCGTTAGTGACCGACATAGAAACACGATGGGCCGGTCACTAACGGGTTAAAGGTATATACAAAATAAAGATCGTGGGTTAAAATATGGATAAGCATCTTCTACAAAATAATAATATAAAAATAATAATAGATAAAACAATGGTTAAAAAACATTTATGAGAATATATATAAAAAGATACAAAAATCCATAAATACATTTCAAGTGGAATGTCTCTGCAGTGTGTTTTTATTTGTTACTGATAGTATGAAGTTTTTTATTATTATTTTGTACTTTCAGTTTAAAACATCGTTCATTCCAAGCTGTCAGTGGTCTGTGTCATCGTCATGGTGATATGACGTTCCTAGGTGTGAGTCATATGAGCAAGGTGCGGTAATGAAGTATATAAGTTGTTCCCTATCAGAGAACGGACCAGTTTTACGTTAATATTCAAAATTATACGAAAAGATAGAAATAATTTTTAAGAATAGGCATCTTAAACATAATCGTGGAAGAAGTGATTTAGAAATATGTAAAAATATATACAAAAGTCTATTAGAAATGGAGTATCTTTGGAGTGTGTATTTATTTACTGGGGGTGGTATGGGGTTTATTTATTTCTTTACAGTACTGAGCAGGCCCAGGGAGAATAAACATTTACATTTAGTGACTCACCGGTGACGACTTCTCAGATTTTAGTCGTTCTCTTTACTTTTCCATCTGGTCCAGAACTCTATGATGCCTCCTGGCCATGACCCATTTCTGCGGGTAAATTTGCTGCTCAGATGACTTCGGAAGCTCACTTTTTCCAAAATTTCTGTACCTATAAACAAAGAGCAAATTCTTATGGTACCACACTCTATGCCCCCAAATATAATAGTATCATACACTGTGTCCCCGAATATAATAGCGCTACAAACTGTGCCCCTGAATATAATAGTAACATACACTGGGCCCCTGAATAAAATTGTGTCAAACAGTGTAAAGTAATGCACCACACATAGAGCCCCCTGTAGATAGTGCCCCTCATAGAGCCCTCTGTAGATAGTGTTCCCAGTAGAGCCCTCTGTAGATAGTGCTCCCAGTAGAGCCCTCTGTAGGTAAAAGCGTTCCCTGTATACAGGGCCCCCTGTAGAGTTCCCTGTAGCTAGAGCCACCTGTGGCGTTCCCTGTAGATAGAGCTCTCTGTGGCGTTCCCTGTAGATAGAGCCCCCTGTGGCGCTCCTTGTAGATAGGGGCCCTATCTGCAGGGACCGCCACAGGGGGCTCTATCTAAAGGGAACGCCAAAGGGGACTCTATCTACACTGAATGCCACAAGGGGCTCTATCTACGGGAAATGCCCGATCTACAAGGAACGCCACATGGGGCCCTATGTGGCGTTACCCTGTAGATAGGGGCCCCTGAGGCGTTCCCGTTATATAAGGGCCGCTATATAGTCCCCTGTAGTTAGTTCCCTATATAGTCTACTGTAGTTCTCGTTCCCTGTATAGTCCCCTATGTAGTGCCCTATAGTGCCTACTGTAGAAGGAAAAAACACATTTTCTTACCTGTCCTGTTGCCGTGCCATCCTCCAGCGACGTCAGTCCTCCTCCACTGGAACGATGCAGCGGCGCGATGACGTCATCGTCATCGCGCCGACTGCATCATCACTAAAGCGCCAAATGCCGAGGCATCATGTGCCTCGCCAGTGCAGCGCTAGTCAACTCAATTGTGTCCGCGTCCTAAAGACGTGGACATAATTGAGTGCGGGGGACCGGACCGCTTCCGGCTTCCCGCTTCACCTGGTTCTGTGAACCGGCTGTCATTTTAACAACCCGTTCAGGAGAACTGGGGCAAACCGGCCGGATCCCACCCCTGCATGTACCTATTGTAGTCCAGGATGCAGTCTGGTTTAGGGGTCTCTGTACTGGTACCTCGTACAGGTACATGGGTACTGGTGTGGGCATGTATTGTTGTCAATACAAGGACATCTCTCTTGTCCTTGTACTTGACACACAATATGTTGCTGCTAGAATGTGCCCTGCTCTCACCCCTTCTGAGTGTTTGCCCAAGCAGTGTCTTAGGGAGGCCTCTCAGATTTCTTCTAGCAGTGCCGCATGCAGCAGTACTTCTGGAAGTGAGACACTTGAAGAGTGGGACGCAGCAGTGGGTACACCAAATCCCACACAATTTTTGCATTAACTCCCAGTGAGGGGGGAGGGCATACTGTGGGCTGAATACTGGTGTCCTTCCCATCATATATCCTAAATTTGTAGGTATACGCTGATGCAATTTCACTGTATAGTTTGATAAAAATTTAATTGTGCTCCCACAATATGAAAGAAATTATAAGGTTCACTGAAGTAACAATTGAGTAAAAAATACCTTTTAATAGTAACTTGTTAAAAACAGGGGTAACACACCACTGTGACATAAGCCCCACCGTGATTATTAAAAAATGTATTAAACAAAAAACACTGAGTCATTATGATGCATATATCTCGGTGTTTGTAACGATATTTTGTCTGGAATCAGCATATATCCAGGGCACACCAGTAGTACAATCCCCAAATAAAGCACAGGTGTCCGAATAAATCGGATCTCCTAGTGCTGGGTGTAACACAATATGACTGTCCCCAATGCAAACATTCCATAAACAATAAACGACCCTACGCGTTTCAGATACTCATCCTCAGGGGTCCGTATCTTGGTAACTCTGGCCTCTTCACCAGCGATAGTGATATTCAACAGCAGATATTCTGCTGTGCGTCACGGCAAGATGCACGTATCGATGTCAACGGCATACTTCATTGCAGGCGCTAGGTTACTATAAACGCTAAAACTCCACCCCTCGTATTAGGCGGCAACACATGAACTGACCAATCCCAGCACCCTCTCGATTCGTGACACCTGCCCATGTGACCCCCCGCCGTCAGCTGACAACCAGGGGTCATCATCGGCCGCATCAACCCGAACGCGCAGGCGCAGTAGAAGCCAAGGACAAGTCGCCCGGACTGCCAAACACGAGGAGGTAAGCGCTACACGATAATGTATTATAAGTATATCTTGCGGGACAGTTAAACACCGCAAGTGGACTACCTTACAGAGCAACTAAAAAGTAAATAAACACATGTAAGGTGGACAAGAATACTAGATCCCTCATGTCAGGAGGGACTGAAAGGCGATCTCCAAATGTATCGGCTGACCCATATGGCCATCTCAAAACTTAGTATATTAGGCAAATATGAACTCACCCACCCTATAGGCAACCCAGTGGAGATAGGCCACCCACAGGGGAATGGTAAGGCATGTTAGATAAAACATGTGTAATTAGTCTGCTCATTTAAACCTGCTGGTTGTATACATTCCAGTCTATGGATCCATTGTGCTTCTTTGCGTAAAATCAGGTTGTCCCAGTCCCCTCCTCTTTTAGGGGGTCTAACAAGTTCAATTGCTTGAAACTTTAAGCATGCTGCCTGACCTTGGTGTTTAGCATGCACATGCTTAGATATTGGGGTGTCCCTAACATGGATAATGTCTCCAACATGCTCCCTAATACGGCGACGAAATTGTCGTGCTGTTTTACCCACATAATTAAGGGGGCATGGACATGTGATTAGGTAGACCACTCCCGCTGTCTTGCAATTGACATAATCCCGAATATTGTATTGTTTCTGTGTAACGACACTAGTGAAGCTATTCCCTTTAAAAATGAATTCACAGGCTTTACAGCTACCACATCTAAAGGTGCCTGGTATTTGTCTATCCAGCCACGTACCCCTAGGTGAGATGGGGTCAAAACAGCTATGCATGACTCTGTCCCTTATGTTTTTCCCTCTCCGATACGTGACAGACGGCCTCTGTGTGATCTGATCTACTAAATCTACATCAGAACTGAGAATACGCCAATACCTATTCAGTATCTGCATGATATCATTTTGTTTGGAATCATAGGTGCCTATGAGTCTCGTGACCTGTTCTTCTTTCCGTTTTTTAGGGACCAGGAGACATTGCCTATCTGCATCCCTTGCTCCCTCATAGGCCTTCCTAATAACACTCTTGGGGAAGCCTCTGTCCTTCAATCTTGTTTTGAGTTCCTGGGCCTGGCACTCAAAATCACCCATAGAGCTACAATTCCTGCGTACTCTCATAAATTGGCCTTTCGGAATGCCACGTTTGAGGGAATAAGGATGACAGCTATTCCATTGCAGAAAACTATTAGTTGCTGTTTCTTTCCGATGTACCTTGGTGCGGATTGTGCCTTCTTCTGTTTTTGTGATTTTCAAGTCTAAAAAGGACAATTCTTTCTCACTGATCTCACATGTGAATTTTAGTCCTACATCATTATTGTTGAGGGCTGCTACAAAACTATGGAACTCATCCGCTGTAGAGTTCCAGAGGATCAACACGTCATCAATATATCTAATCCATAATCCAACGGATGAAGTCCATTTGACAAATTTGTCCCCAAAGACAATTGTCTCCTCCCACCAGCCAAGAAATAAATTTGCATAGGTGGGAGCAGCAGGACTCCCCATTGCAGTACCACATTGCTGATGAAAAATTTTATCTTCAAAAATAAATATATTTTTTTCAAGAACAAACTGTAATAACTGCAAAACAAATTGGTTATGAGCTGCAAACTGAGTACCTCTAGATCCCAGATAATACTCGACCGCTTTATAACCACATTTGTGAGGTATGGATGAATACAACGCCTCAACATCCAGACTAGCCAGGATTGTATCTTTCTCCAGAGAAATACCGTCAATCTGTTTCAAGACATCCATAGTGTCACGTACATATGATGTGAGACTCAAGACAAAGGGGCGCAACACCTGATCAACATATGTACTCACATTTTGAGTTAAATTATTGATGCCTGAAACAATGGGTCTGCCACGTAAGGGAGGATACCCTTTATGGATTTTGGGCAGGCTATAGAAACACGCCATAACAGGAAATTGTGGGTATAGGAACCCGAACTCACCTGCACTAATCAAAGATCTGCTCTTTGCATCACTCAAGATGCTCAGCAGCTCTTTCTTGAATAGTGCCGTAGGGTTATCCTTTAAAATGGTGTAGCAGTCATGGTTAAATAAAATGTCCTCACACATTTTCTTATAATCATCCCTGCTCATGACCACAATGTTCCCACCTTTATCAGATGCCTTTAGAACAATGTTCTGTTTTTTCTCTAAAGTGGTCAGAGCTAATCGTTCAGACCAAGACAAGTTGTTATCCATGCCCCTACTGTCCTGACTAAGACTTTTGATCTCATCTCCTACCATATCCACAAATAAATCCACATTGGTAAAGTCTCCTATAGGTGGCAGCTTCCTACTCTTCATTTTTAGGTTGGTGAAGGGACCTATACCTGGAGCTCTTCCAGATTCCTCTAGTAACCCCTCTAGGGCTGAAAGGCCTTCCATATCAGACTCCTCTAACCCTAATTCCATACATTTTTTCCTATTATGGTGTTTAAAATTTTTTATCCATTTGAGTTTACGAGCAAATAAATTGAGATCTTTTATCCACGAAAATGAGTCAAATTTAACTATAGGGACAAAAGAAAGTCCCTTTTCTAATAATGTATTCTCTGATGCACTCAAATTATATTCAGAAAGGTTAATGATTTGAAGTCTATCCATATTATTCCCCTTCACTAATCCTTTTGTCCCCTCAGCATATAGCGGGAAATGGGAGGATTGTTGGCTAAAAAATTATTGCCACTGTTAGAAGAGGCTCTCCCACGGCCTCTATTTCTACCTCTTGCTCCTCCCCTAAATTTTTGTTTCCCACCACTACCACCAAAAAATGGGCCCACTCTTTCAGAGTCTGTAGTTTCACTCTCTGATGTGGAAGGGTCAGATTCCCTCGGCCCCCTATTGGTCTGTTGATATTGCTGTTGTTGTGTAGTAACAAAATCATACGCTTTTTTCTCCCTAAATTCCTGTAGGTCTCTCTGGAATTGGAAGTGTTTACGTTCCTTTAGATGATTAGTGAACCTTTCTAAAGTTTGTTGGAGGATTTTATCCCTTTTGTCAAAGCCAGGGGTATCTACCAAGGACTTAGCTGCCTCAATCTCTTTTTTAAGCTCAGCACTAATAAAGTCAAACTGGACTTTTTCTTCCTCTACCAAAATCTGCATCAGCCTAAGTGAGCTCCCTGTGATCTCCTGTTCCCACCTTTCTTTTATATTAGCGGTTTTTAATCTTGATGCTGGAACAATGGGGACCCTGAGACCTCTGGGAACTATCTTGTTCTTTAAATAGTTTTCCAGACTCTGGATCTCCCACCAACTTCTAGTATAATCTTTATGCAATCTATTAAGGTTTTTGAAGGTAGTTTTAAGAGATGCACCCTGAACTGTATACATCAGTTCACATTCAGAAAAAACGCTTTTAGCCTCACTCATCCACCCATCTGTGTTTAATTCAGAAAGTGCAAAGGCTGCCATACCTAGATATAATGAAATTATTAACTGTATGGACTAAATGTAATTTCACTGTATAGTTTGATAAAAATTTAATTGTGCTCCCACAATATGAAAGAAATTATAAGGTTCACTGAAGTAACAATTGAGTAAAAAATACCTTTTAATAGTAACTTGTTAAAAACAGGGGTAACACACCACTGTGACATAAGCCCCACCGTGATTATTAAAAAATGTATTAAACAAAAAACACTGAGTCATTATGATGCATATATCTCGGTGTTTGTAACGATATTTTGTCTGGAATCAGCATATATCCAGGGCACACCAGTAGTACAATCCCCAAATAAAGCACAGGTGTCCGAATAAATCGGATCTCCTAGTGCTGGGTGTAACACAATATGACTGTCCCCAATGCAAACATTCCATAAACAATAAACGACCCTACGCGTTTCAGATACTCATCCTCAGGGGTCCGTATCTTGGTAACTCTGGCCTCTTCACCAGCGATAGTGATATTCAACAGCAGATATTCTGCTGTGCGTCACGGCAAGATGCACGTATCGATGTCAACGGCATACTTCATTGCAGGCGCTAGGTTACTATAAACGCTAAAACTCCACCCCTCGTATTAGGCGGCAACACATGAACTGACCAATCCCAGCACCCTCTCGATTCGTGACACCTGCCCATGTGACCCCCCGCCGTCAGCTGACAACCAGGGGTCATCATCGGCCGCATCAACCCGAACGCGCAGGCGCAGTAGAAGCCAAGGACAAGTCGCCCGGACTGCCAAACACGAGGAGGTAAGCGCTACACGATAATGTATTATAAGTATATCTTGCGGGACAGTTAAACACCGCAAGTGGACTACCTTACAGAGCAACTAAAAAGTAAATAAACACATGTAAGGTGGACAAGAATACTAGATCCCTCATGTCAGGAGGGACTGAAAGGCGATCTCCAAATGTATCGGCTGACCCATATGGCCATCTCAAAACTTAGTATATTAGGCAAATATGAACTCACCCACCCTATAGGCAACCCAGTGGAGATAGGCCACCCACAGGGGAATGGTAAGGCATGTTAGATAAAACATGTGTAATTAGTCTGCTCATTTAAACCTGCTGGTTGTATACATTCCAGTCTATGGATCCATTGTGCTTCTTTGCGTAAAATCAGGTTGTCCCAGTCCCCTCCTCTTTTAGGGGGTCTAACAAGTTCAATTGCTTGAAACTTTAAGCATGCTGCCTGACCTTGGTGTTTAGCATGCACATGCTTAGATATTGGGGTGTCCCTAACATGGATAATGTCTCCAACATGCTCCCTAATACGGCGACGAAATTGTCGTGCTGTTTTACCCACATAATTAAGGGGGCATGGACATGTGATTAGGTAGACCACTCCCGCTGTCTTGCAATTGACATAATCCCGAATATTGTATTGTTTCTGTGTAACGACACTAGTGAAGCTATTCCCTTTAAAAATGAATTCACAGGCTTTACAGCTACCACATCTAAAGGTGCCTGGTATTTGTCTATCCAGCCACGTACCCCTAGGTGAGATGGGGTCAAAACAGCTATGCATGACTCTGTCCCTTATGTTTTTCCCTCTCCGATACGTGACAGACGGCCTCTGTGTGATCTGATCTACTAAATCTACATCAGAACTGAGAATACGCCAATACCTATTCAGTATCTGCATGATATCATTTTGTTTGGAATCATAGGTGCCTATGAGTCTCGTGACCTGTTCTTCTTTCCGTTTTTTAGGGACCAGGAGACATTGCCTATCTGCATCCCTTGCTCCCTCATAGGCCTTCCTAATAACACTCTTGGGGAAGCCTCTGTCCTTCAATCTTGTTTTGAGTTCCTGGGCCTGGCACTCAAAATCACCCATAGAGCTACAATTCCTGCGTACTCTCATAAATTGGCCTTTCGGAATGCCACGTTTGAGGGAATAAGGATGACAGCTATTCCATTGCAGAAAACTATTAGTTGCTGTTTCTTTCCGATGTACCTTGGTGCGGATTGTGCCTTCTTCTGTTTTTGTGATTTTCAAGTCTAAAAAGGACAATTCTTTCTCACTGATCTCACATGTGAATTTTAGTCCTACATCATTATTGTTGAGGGCTGCTACAAAACTATGGAACTCATCCGCTGTAGAGTTCCAGAGGATCAACACGTCATCAATATATCTAATCCATAATCCAACGGATGAAGTCCATTTGACAAATTTGTCCCCAAAGACAATTGTCTCCTCCCACCAGCCAAGAAATAAATTTGCATAGGTGGGAGCAGCAGGACTCCCCATTGCAGTACCACATTGCTGATGAAAAATTTTATCTTCAAAAATAAATATATTTTTTTCAAGAACAAACTGTAATAACTGCAAAACAAATTGGTTATGAGCTGCAAACTGAGTACCTCTAGATCCCAGATAATACTCGACCGCTTTATAACCACATTTGTGAGGTATGGATGAATACAACGCCTCAACATCCAGACTAGCCAGGATTGTATCTTTCTCCAGAGAAATACCGTCAATCTGTTTCAAGACATCCATAGTGTCACGTACATATGATGTGAGACTCAAGACAAAGGGGCGCAACACCTGATCAACATATGTACTCACATTTTGAGTTAAATTATTGATGCCTGAAACAATGGGTCTGCCACGTAAGGGAGGATACCCTTTATGGATTTTGGGCAGGCTATAGAAACACGCCATAACAGGAAATTGTGGGTATAGGAACCCGAACTCACCTGCACTAATCAAAGATCTGCTCTTTGCATCACTCAAGATGCTCAGCAGCTCTTTCTTGAATAGTGCCGTAGGGTTATCCTTTAAAATGGTGTAGCAGTCATGGTTAAATAAAATGTCCTCACACATTTTCTTATAATCATCCCTGCTCATGACCACAATGTTCCCACCTTTATCAGATGCCTTTAGAACAATGTTCTGTTTTTTCTCTAAAGTGGTCAGAGCTAATCGTTCAGACCAAGACAAGTTGTTATCCATGCCCCTACTGTCCAGACTAAGACTTTTGATCTCATCTCCTACCATATCCACAAATAAATCCACATTGGTAAAGTCTCCTATAGGTGGCAGCTTCCTACTCTTCATTTTTAGGTTGGTGAAGGGACCTATACCTGGAGCTCTTCCAGATTCCTCTAGTAACCCCTCTAGGGCTGAAAGGCCTTCCATATCAGACTCCTCTAACCCTAATTCCATACATTTTTTCCTATTATGGTGTTTAAAATTTTTTATCCATTTGAGTTTACGAGCAAATAAATTGAGATCTTTTATCCACGAAAATGAGTCAAATTTAACTGTAGGGACAAAAGAAAGTCCCTTTTCTAATAATGTATTCTCTGATGCACTCAAATTATATTCAGAAAGGTTAATGATTTGAAGCCTATCCATATTATTCCCCTTCACTAATCCTTTTGTCCCCTCAGCATATAGCGGGAAATGGGAGGATTGTTGGCTAAAAAATTATTGCCACTGTTAGAAGAGGCTCTCCCACGGCCTCTATTTCTACCTCTTGCTCCTCCCCTAAATTTTTGTTTCCCACCACTACCACCAAAAAATGGGCCCACTCTTTCAGAGTCTGTAGTTTCACTCTCTGATGTGGAAGGGTCAGATTCCCTCGGCCCCCTATTGGTCTGTTGATATTGCTGTTGTTGTGTAGTAACAAAATCATACGCTTTTTTCTCCCTAAATTCCTGTAGGTCTCTCTGGAATTGGAAGTGTTTACGTTCCTTTAGATGATTAGTGAACCTTTCTAAAGTTTGTTGGAGGATTTTATCCCTTTTGTCAAAGCCAGGGGTATCTACCAAGGACTTAGCTGCCTCAATCTCTTTTTTAAGCTCAGCACTAATAAAGTCAAACTGGACTTTTTCTTCCTCTACCAAAATCTGCATCAGCCTAAGTGAGCTCCCTGTGATCTCCTGTTCCCACCTTTCTTTTATATTAGCGGTTTTTAATCTTGATGCTGGAACAATGGGGACCCTGAGACCTCTGGGAACTATCTTGTTCTTTAAATAGTTTTCCAGACTCTGGATCTCCCACCAACTTCTAGTATAATCTTTATGCAATCTATTAAGGTTTTTGAAGGTAGTTTTAAGAGATGCACCCTGAACTGTATACATCAGTTCACATTCAGAAAAAACGCTTTTAGCCTCACTCATCCACCCATCTGTGTTTAATTCAGAAAGTGCAAAGGCTGCCATACCTAGATATAATGAAATTATTAACTGTATGGACTAAATGTAATTTCACTGTATAGTTTGATAAAAATTTAATTGTGCTCCCACAATATGAAAGAAATTATAAGGTTCACTGAAGTAACAATTGAGTAAAAAATACCTTTTAATAGTAACTTGTTAAAAACAGGGGTAACACACCACTGTGACATAAGCCCCACCGTGATTATTAAAAAATGTATTAAACAAAAAACACTGAGTCATTATGATGCATATATCTCGGTGTTTGTAACGATATTTTGTCTGGAATCAGCATATATCCAGGGCACACCAGTAGTACAATCCCCAAATAAAGCACAGGTGTCCGAATAAATCGGATCTCCTAGTGCTGGGTGTAACACAATATGACTGTCCCCAATGCAAACATTCCATAAACAATAAACGACCCTACGCGTTTCAGATACTCATCCTCAGGGGTCCGTATCTTGGTAACTCTGGCCTCTTCACCAGCGATAGTGATATTCAACAGCAGATATTCTGCTGTGCGTCACGGCAAGATGCACGTATCGATGTCAACGGCATACTTCATTGCAGGCGCTAGGTTACTATAAACGCTAAAACTCCACCCCTCGTATTAGGCGGCAACACATGAACTGACCAATCCCAGCACCCTCTCGATTCGTGACACCTGCCCATGTGACCCCCCGCCGTCAGCTGACAACCAGGGGTCATCATCGGCCGCATCAACCCGAACGCGCAGGCGCAGTAGAAGCCAAGGACAAGTCGCCCGGACTGCCAAACACGAGGAGGTAAGCGCTACACGATAATGTATTATAAGTATATCTTGCGGGACAGTTAAACACCGCAAGTGGACTACCTTACAGAGCAACTAAAAAGTAAATAAACACATGTAAGGTGGACAAGAATACTAGATCCCTCATGTCAGGAGGGACTGAAAGGCGATCTCCAAATGTATCGGCTGACCCATATGGCCATCTCAAAACTTAGTATATTAGGCAAATATGAACTCACCCACCCTATAGGCAACCCAGTGGAGATAGGCCACCCACAGGGGAATGGTAAGGCATGTTAGATAAAACATGTGTAATTAGTCTGCTCATTTAAACCTGCTGGTTGTATACATTCCAGTCTATGGATCCATTGTGCTTCTTTGCGTAAAATCAGGTTGTCCCAGTCCCCTCCTCTTTTAGGGGGTCTAACAAGTTCAATTGCTTGAAACTTTAAGCATGCTGCCTGACCTTGGTGTTTGGGGACAAATTTGTCAAATGGACTTCATCCGTTGGATTATGGATTAGATATATTGATGACGTGTTGATCCTCTGGAACTCTACAGCGGATGAGTTCCATAGTTTTGTAGCAGCCCTCAACAATAATGATGTAGGACTAAAATTCACATGTGAGATCAGTGAGAAAGAATTGTCCTTTTTAGACTTGAAAATCACAAAAACAGAAGAAGGCACAATCCGCACCAAGGTACATCGGAAAGAAACAGCAACTAATAGTTTTCTGCAATGGAATAGCTGTCATCCTTATTCCCTCAAACGTGGCATTCCGAAAGGCCAATTTATGAGAGTACGCAGGAATTGTAGCTCTATGGGTGATTTTGAGTGCCAGGCCCAGGAACTCAAAACAAGATTGAAGGACAGAGGCTTCCCCAAGAGTGTTATTAGGAAGGCCTATGAGGGAGCAAGGGATGCAGATAGGCAATGTCTCCTGGTCCCTAAAAAACGGAAAGAAGAACAGGTCACGAGACTCATAGGCACCTATGATTCCAAACAAAATGATATCATGCAGATACTGAATAGGTATTGGCGTATTCTCAGTTCTGATGTAGATTTAGTAGATCAGATCACACAGAGGCCGTCTGTCACGTATCGGAGAGGGAAAAACATAAGGGACAGAGTCATGCATAGCTGTTTTGACCCCATCTCACCTAGGGGTACGTGGCTGGATAGACAAATACCAGGCACCTTTAGATGTGGTAGCTGTAAAGCCTGTGAATTCATTTTTAAAGGGAATAGCTTCACTAGTGTCGTTACACAGAAACAATACAATATTCGGGATTATGTCAATTGCAAGACAGCGGGAGTGGTCTACCTAATCACATGTCCATGCCCCCTTAATTATGTGGGTAAAACAGCACGACAATTTCGTCGCCGTATTAGGGAGCATGTTGGAGACATTATCCATGTTAGGGACACCCCAATATCTAAGCATGTGCATGCTAAACACCAAGGTCAGGCAGCATGCTTAAAGTTTCAAGCAATTGAACTTGTTAGACCCCCTAAAAGAGGAGGGGACTGGGACAACCTGATTTTACGCAAAGAAGCACAATGGATCCATAGACTGGAATGTATACAACCAGCAGGTTTAAATGAGCAGACTAATTACACATGTTTTATCTAACATGCCTTACCATTCCCCTGTGGGTGGCCTATCTCCACTGGGTTGCCTATAGGGTGGGTGAGTTCATATTTGCCTAATATACTAAGTTTTGAGATGGCCATATGGGTCAGCCGATACATTTGGAGATCGCCTTTCAGTCCCTCCTGACATGAGGGATCTAGTATTCTTGTCCACCTTACATGTGTTTATTTACTTTTTAGTTGCTCTGTAAGGTAGTCCACTTGCGGTGTTTAACTGTCCCGCAAGATATACTTATAATACATTATCGTGTAGCGCTTACCTCCTCGTGTTTGGCAGTCCGGGCGACTTGTCCTTGGCTTCTACTGCGCCTGCGCGTTCGGGTTGATGCGGCCGATGATGACCCCTGGTTGTCAGCTGACGGCGGGGGGTCACATGGGCAGGTGTCACGAATCGAGAGGGTGCTGGGATTGGTCAGTTCATGTGTTGCCGCCTAATACGAGGGGTGGAGTTTTAGCGTTTATAGTAACCTAGCGCCTGCAATGAAGTATGCCGTTGACATCGATACATGCATCTTGCCGTGACGCACAGCAGAATATCTGCTGTTGAATATCACTATCGCTGGTGAAGAGGCCAGAGTTACCAAGATACGGACCCCTGAGGATGAGTATCTGAAACGCGTAGGGTCGTTTATTGTTTATGGAATGTTTGCATTGGGGACAGTCATATTGTGTTACACCCAGCACTAGGAGATCCGATTTATTCGGACACCTGTGCTTTATTTGGGGATTGTACTACTGGTGTGCCCTGGATATATGCTGATTCCAGACAAAATATCGTTACAAACACCGAGATATATGCATCATAATGACTCAGTGTTTTTTGTTTAATACATTTTTTAATAATCACGGTGGGGCTTATGTCACAGTGGTGTGTTACCCCTGTTTTTAACAAGTTACTATTAAAAGGTATTTTTTACTCAATTGTTACTTCAGTGAACCTTATACGCTGATGCACTCTCGCACAGTCCCCGCGATTGATCCCCGCTATAGGAGCTGCGGCAACTGCTGTATAAAACAGCAGCTGTCACAGCTCCTGTATTTGTCGGGAAGACGGCCGAAATGGCCGTTCCTCCCGTGACGTACTATTCTGTCATGGAGCGCGAATGGGATGGTTACCATGACAGAATAGTACGTCACTGAGCGTGAAGGGGTTAATAATCCATTAAAAGCAAGAACAGCTGTACACAGCTATAGACAAAAATTCCATATACACTTGAGAAATTTAAAACCAACAGAGTAGTAGGACAGTGGGGGCACAGCAGGTGTGATATGTATAAATACAATGCCTTGGAGCAGATATACTGACACAAATACAAAAATACATATAAATCCCAAATAATATAGTAGAAAGAAAGAGAAGAGTAGGATTTAGGCTATACACATATATATAATAATACCAGATGTCAACGTACTAACTATACTATATAGTCTTGAACGCTGAAATAGGAGCGCTGACAAACAGCCCAAAGGCTAAACACTGGGAATATACAAGATAAATGAAGGCATCCTTCTTCTGGGTGGACCTCTCCCTGAAGAATGATTGCGAAACATGAATTGGAGGGTGCGGTGAGGGAACACAGCAGGAGCTTTATTGCAACAGGGCTAATTAAGGTCTGTATAATGCCTTTGGGCTGTTTGTCAGCGCCCCTATTTGAGGGTAATGGCTATATAGTATACTTAGTACATTGATATCTTGTTATTTTATCTTTTATAGCTAGGAGTTTCAAATTATAGTTAGTATATATATTTTTTGAACCTATCACCATTGTGTGGGAAATTTGGCACTAATTGTGCATACTCTATCATTTAGTGACCTACCTTAAAACGTACACATTTGTGGGTGTTGATCAATTTTGGAGTATTTCTATATACATGTGTAAGTCCTACTCTTGTCTTTTTTGTACTATAATATTTGGGATATATATGTATTTTTGTATTTGTGTCAGTATATACTGCTCCCAGGCATTGTATTCATAAATGTCAAACCTGCTGTGTCACCCACTGTCCTACTACACTGTTAATTTTAATTGTCTCAAGTGTATATGTAATGTTTGTGCATAGCTGTGTACAGCTGTTCTTGTTTCTAGTGGATTATTAATTAAGATATTTATATTTTCATTTTGTTATCATTTGATTTTTGGAACTATGGTTATAGAGATTGGTTGTACACTGCAGATATTTCCCCTCCCATAGAGCCCCCTGTAGATAGAGCCCCATGTTGATAAAGCCCCCTGTTGATAGAGCCCCCCATTGAGCACCCTGTAAATAATGCCCCCTGTAGATAAAGCCCCCTGTAGAAAATGCCTCTCACACTGTTAACTAATAAAAAAAAAAATACATACTCACCTGATCCCGTTACCGCTCCGTCCTTTAGCAATGCAAGCCTGTTCTCTAATGAGCAGGTCTTATACAACTGAACGACGCAAGCGGCACGATTACGTCATAGCACCGCCTGCGTCATTAAAAAGCACTGAATGGCAGGGCAAGAAAGTCATGTACAGTACATACATACATTAACAAATACATATTACACATACAGTACATACAAACATTACACACTACAGATACACTATACACATACAGTACATACATACATTACACACCACAGATACACTATACACATATAGCACAGGCGTAGCTAGGTTCTCCAGCACCCGGGGCAAAGATTCAGTTTGGCGCTCCCCCCCATCTTTCCCGACATCTCCTTCCTCGCCATGTTTGTTTTCACTACCAATCAATGAGGTGTCATTTTTTTCCCCACATTTTTGTTTGTAACTCAAGCATACAGCCATTTGTACATTTTAAAAGCAATATAGTTCTATATACAATACCTGAACCAAGCTCATTACATATACACAGCACCAGAACAAAGCTCATTGTAGCGTCCATATCCGCGGACCGTCGGGTTTACTCTCCCCCGGCGGCTGCAGGCGTGCATCCGTGAGTGCTTGCTCGCATCTCCTTCCCAGGAGACGCCAGCGCTCACTTCCGCTCCGGTCCACTGTGTCCCGTAGGGTGCGTGTGCACGCTCATGCCCGGCCTCTCACGCACATGGGAAATCTTCATCATCAACTGCCCATGATTTCCTGGACTATAAGAAGGGCCCTGCCCCTTTGCTCATTGCCTGTGCGTTGTTTGTTTTCCCATGTCAGTCTTGCAAATGGTCCCTTAGTGTTATCCTGTTCCTGTTGTTACCCATGCCCTGTTACCTGTATCCTGTATCCCGTGCTGTGTTCTTGTTCCTGAGCCTGTTAGTTTTGGAGTTGTGTCCTATTGCACCTGCTGTCGTCTGCCACGTCCAGTGTCATCTGCCATGTCTCGCGTAAACCTGCTGCACCCACCTCTATCCGTGCTAAAGCCTTGGCCACTGTCTGGACTATTCAGGTACCCTAGTGCAAGAATTTGTATTGCTTGGGTGCTCTGGCGGTGCGGCCTAGTGGGTCCACATACCCACAGACCGTGACAGTGCGCTTGTAACGTCTATGGCCGAGGGCCATCGTTCAGACTTACCCTCTGATGGCCCGGGCCATCGACATCTCCAGGGAGACGCCGGCATTCACTTCTGGGTCCTGGGTCTATTTCCCACAGGCCGCACGCACCCGCGCGTGCATGGCCTTAAAGGGCCAGTACGCATCCAGCTGTCATTAATCAGTATTAGCCCAGAATGCTGCTGGACTATAAAAGGGTCTCTGCCCACTTGATCCTTGCCTGAGCTTTGTTGTTTACCTAAAGTTTGTCTTGCAAATGGTCTCCCAGTGTTTTCCAGTTCCCAGTGTTACCCGTTCCTGCTGCCAGTACCCTGTATCCCGTGCTACCGTGTCTCTGTGCATCTACTGTGAAAGTCAAGTCGTGTCTTCCGCTACATCTACTGTGAAAGTCAAGTCGTGTCTTCCGCTGCATCTACAGTGAGAGTCAAGTTGTGTCACCACTACTGTCTACATTGCCTCAGGTACCCTTTCTGGACTATAGACATTGTTTTGTACCTAGTTGGCCAGCTGCTATTCCACTACGCGGTACGGCCCAGTGGGTCCACAACCTGCGCCGTGACAGTACGCTCAGGCCATGGACCCCGCTGGTCAATTCAAGGGCATGTCTGGAGCATGGACGAGTCTCGTCGGCAGCCACTGCTATCTTTAACCTTCGCCAGAAGGACGCCTCCGTGGGCGAATACACCATCCAGTTCTGGACCTTTGCAGGAGAACTATCCTGGAACAATGAGGCCTTGGTAGCATCCTTCTGGCATTGCCTATCGCCCGAGATCAAGGACGAACTTGCTGCTCGAGATCTACCAGCTGCCTTAGACAACCTGATTCTACTAGCTACTCGAGTGGACATAAGGCTCAGAGAGAGATCTCAAGAGATTCGACAGGAGAGATGGCTTCCTAGACTGGCGACCAACTTCCAGCAACCCCTCTTGCCTTCTTCTACTGCTCCACCCGAGGTTTCCGATGCAGGTGGATTGGCTTAAACTGTCTGTTCAAGAGAAACAGCACAGACGTACTTCTGGACTCTGTTTATATTGTGGCCTCACTGGCAAATGTCATGCATCTGTGACCCCAAAAGCCAAAAAACCCCAACGCCTAGGATTGGTTGGAGAGACAACCCTGGGCAATACTGCATTTAATAGAGAACTCTCCTCCAAACTGTTCATTCCTGTGACCATCGTCGCTGGCGAGAGGCCCCATCCAGTCTCTGTCTACCTTGTCTCTGGCTCTGCAGCCAATTTCATCTGCCAAGACCTTGTGGATCTTCTTCAGTTGCCCACTGTTCTGCTGGAAAGGCCATTGATCATTGCCTCGGTAGATGGACTGCCTTTGCCTGACCCAGTTTTGTCTGTGACCAAGCCTTTAAGACTTCAAGTGGGAGTTCTTCACTTGGAACTCATCTCCCTGTTTGTTCTGCCCAAGGCTGTCAACCCTGTGCTGCTGGGTTTGCCTTGGCTCCGTCTACACGTCCCAGTCCTGGATTGGAACTCTGAAGAGGGTCTCCAGTGGGGTCCCAAGTGTCTCGACCCCTGTCTAGTGCATGTCCATCCGTCTCAGTCTCCTCCAAATCAGTCATTGGCAAGGTTGCCTCCTTGTTACTCTCTGTTTTCGGATGTCTTTGACAAGTAGGAAGCAGAGACATTGGCACCACATCGAGCGTATGATTGTCCTATCGACTTGGTTCCTCTTTCGTCCCCTCCTCGCAGTAGAGTATACCCTCTCTCCTTACCTGAGACCCAGTCTATGTCGGCCTACATTAAGGATAATCTGAAGAGGGGCTTCATACGTAAATCCTCATCCCCGGCCGGAGCCAGGTTTTCTTTGTCAAGAGGAAAGATGGATCCCTCAGACCCTGCATTGACTACTGATGCCTCAACCAGATAACGGTGAAGAGCAGGTACCCATTGCCTTTGATTTCGGAACTGTTTGATCGCATACGGGGGGCAATTTTTTTTTCTAAACTAGACCTACGGGGGGCTTACAATCTAATCCGGATTCGTCAGGGTGACGAGTGGAAGACTGCATTTAATACACGTAATGGGCTACTACGAATATCTGGTCATGCCCTTCGGCCTATGTAGCGCCCCCGCGTGTTTCAAGAATTTGTCAATTAAATTTTTAGTCATCTCCTCTATGTCTGTGTTGTGGTGTATCTCGATGACATTTTTGATTTTTTTTCCCAGGATCTTGTGACTCATCAGGCTCATGTCCGCCGGGTGTTGCTTCGATTAAGGGAGAATCATCTTTATGCCAAGCTGGAGAAGTGCGTGTTTAATAAGAAGTCTCTACCCTTCCTGGGCTATATCATCTCCGATCAGGGTCTCAAAATGGAGCCTGAGAAGGTAAAGGCTGTCCTGGAATGGCCACGCACCAAGGCTTAAGGGCCATACAACGCTTCCTGGGATTCGCCAACTTCTATCGGCTGTTCAATCCCAACTTCTTTTCATTAACAGCTCCCATCTCCACCCTCACTACAAAGGGCATGAATGCCAAGGTGTGGACTCCAGAAGCAGAAGCCGCATTTAAAACCTTAAAAAAGGCCTTCATGTCAGCCTCTATTCTTCATCACCCTGATGTATCCTTACCGTTTTCATTAGAGGTGGCCGCTTCCTCTGTTGGTGCCGATGCACTTTTGTTCCAGAGAGGTTCGAAAGGCAAGACTGTGGTATGTGGCTACTATTCTAAGCTGTTTTCTCCCACAGAGCGCAACTACTCGATTGGGGATTGGGAGTTACTGGCCATCAAGCTGGCCCTGCAGGAGTGGAGACACCTAATAGAAGGCGCAGCTTATCCTATCCTGGTCTTCACGGACCACTAGAAACTGACCTATCTACAGACGCCTCAACGGCTGAATCCTCGTCAAGCCAGGTGGTCATTGTTCTTTGCTCGGTTCCGGTTTGAACTCCACTACCGACCTGCCGACAAGAATGTGAGGGCCAATGCCTTGTCTAGGTCGTTTGAAACAGAGGACACTGTGGAATCCCCACAGAATATTATCGACGCCTCTTGCATCTATTCTGTTAACCCTCTGCATGTTAGAGACAACTTTTGTACGTCTGGCAGACAGAGGAATAATCCTTCGCTGGGGTCACAGTCCCAAGCTGGCAGGTCATGTTGGTGCCCGTAAGACCCGAGACCTAATTGCCCATCAGTTCTGGTGGCCCACGCTGCCCAAAGACGTCATGGACTTTGTCTCCTCCTGTACGGTGTGCACAGCAAACAAAGTTGCCCACACCAGACCAGCCGGTCTGCTCCAACCACTGCCTGTGCCCGATGCCGCCTGGCAGCATGTTGCTATGGACTTTGTCACAGATCTGCCTCTCTCTGCGGGATGCAGTGTGACCTGGGTGGTGGTGGATCGATTTTCTAAAATGGCTCATTTTGTTCCCCTGACTAGCCTGCCTTCTGCTGCTCCTCTGGCCGAGCTCTTCGTTCAACACATCTTCCGTCTGCACGGCTTGCCTCTGCATATTGTCTTAGATCGAGGGATCCAGTCCACCTCCAAGTTCTGGAAAGCACTCTGCGGCCAACTCGGTGTAAAGTTGGACTTCTCCTCGGCTTATCATCCTCAGTCCAATGGACAAGTCAAAAGGATTAACCAGATTATGGAGAACTATCTGTGGCACTTTGTCTCCAGGCGACATGATGACTAAGTGCAGCTGCTCCCGTAGGCTGAGTTCTCCTATAATAACCATACTAGTGAGTCCACCACCTCTAGTCCGTTCTTCATCGTCTACGGCCAACATCCTCGTATACCTCTTCCTGTCTCTATTATGTCCCAGGTGCCTGCAGCTGACTACCTTCACTCTACTGTGAAAGTCAAGTCGTGTCTTCCACTGCATCTACAGTGAGAGTCAAGTTGTTTCACCGCTACTGTCTACATTGCCTCAGGTACCCTTTCTGGACTATAGACATTGTTTTGTACCTAGTTGGCCAGCTGCTATCCGGCTACGCGGTACGGCGCAGTGGGTCCACACCCCGCACCGTGACAAAGCTCAGGTCATGGACCCCACTGGTCAACCTGAGACCTTAACGACACAAGCCATTCTGGCAGAGATGCAAGATCTTCAGTCATGGCAAGACCAACTCCTCCTGTCGGTAAACGCCATGGCACATCGGCTGGTTGCTCAAGCCACAGTTGTCACCAAACCTATTCCTGCTGTTCCTCCTGCTACACCTCCTATATGTACCAGTGCTGGCCCCCTATGCTTCCTGCAGCTACCTCCCCGCTATGACGGAGACACGAGGACCTGCAGGGAATTTCTGAATCAGTGCCAGATCCACTTCAGACTACATGCCAGGGCCTTCTCTTCTGATGACGCCAGGATCGCCATCATAATCTCTCTCCTTACTGGCAATGCCCTGGCATGGGCAAATCCTCTGTGGGAAAATCAGGGACCAGAGACCCGTGACTTGCGGTAATTCTTGCGGACTTTCCGTTCGATATTTGAAGAATCTGGGAGAGTTTCTTTTGCTGCTGCATCCCTGCTGACCCTACACCAGGGAAACCTCTCCGTCTGCGAGTATGCCATATGGTTTTGTACCCTGTCTGCTGAATTAACTTGGAACAATGAGGATTTGGTGGCCACATTCTGGCAGGGACTGTTTTCTGGGATTAAAGACGAGCTGGACACTCGTCATCTGCCACCTACCCTGGATGATCTCATCCTATTAGCCACACGGGTTGATATGAGGATCCGGGAGCGTTCCCAAGAGGTTGTCATGGCGCAGGGTGTGGACCCACTGGGCCGTACCGCGTATCGGGGTAGCAGCTGGCCAACAAGGTACAAAACAATGTCTATACACCATGTTCCAAATTATTATGCACATTGCATTTAAGTGTCATAAACATTTAATTATTAGTTTTTCAATTAAACTCTGGATGGTATTGTGTCTTAGGGCTCTATGGATCATTGTAATCAATCTCAGACACCTTTTATAATTCGTTTTCCAGGTGTGCCCAATCAAAGGAAAACTACTTAAGAAGGACGTTCCATATTATTAAGCAGGCAACAGGTTTCAAGCAATATGGGAAAGTAAAAGGATCTCTCTGCTGCCGAAAAGCGTGAAATAGTGCAATACCTTGGACAAGGTATGAAAACATTGGATATTTCAAGAAAACGTAAGCGTGATCATCGTACTGTCAAAAGATTTGTGGCTGATTCAGAGCACAGATGGGTTCGTTCAGATAAAGGCATAACGAGGAAGGTTTCTGCCAGACAAATTAATAGGATTAGGAGAGCAGCTGCTAAAATGCCATTGCAAAGCAGCAAATAGGTATTTGAAGCCGCTGGTGCCTTTGGAGTCCCGCGAACCTCAAAGTATAGGATCCTCGAGAGGTTTGCAAGTGTGCATAAAGCTATTATTCGGCCACCCCTAAACAATGCTCACAAGCAGAAACGGTTGCAGTGGGCTCAGAAATACATGAAGACTAATTTTCAAACCGTGTTGTTTACTGATGAGTGCCGTGCAACCCTGGATGGTCCAGATGGATGGAGTAGTTGGATGGTTGGTGAATGGCCACCATGTCCCAACAAGGCTGCGACGTCAGCAAGGAGGTGGCGGAATCATGTTTTGGACTGGAATCATGGGGAGAGAGCTGGTAGGCCCTTTTAGGGTCCCTGACGGTGTTAAAATGACCTCTGCAAAGTACATGGAGTTTATGACTGACCACATTCTTCCGTGGTACAAAAAGAAGAACCGTGCCTTCCGTAGCAAAATTATCTTCATGCATGACAATGCACCATCTCATGCTGCAAAGAATACCTCTGTGTCATTGGCTGCTATGGGCATAAGAGGAGAGAAACTCATGGTGTTGCCCCCATGATCCCCTGACCTCAACCCTATTGAGAACCTTTGGAGCATCCTCAAGCAAAATATCTATGAGGGTGGGAGGCAGTTCACATCAAAACAGAAGCTCTGGGAGGCTATTCTGACATCCTGCAAAGATATTCAAGCAGAAACTGTCCAAATACTCACAAATTCAATGGATGCAAGAATTGTGAAGGTGATATCAAAGAAGGGGTCCTATGTTAACATGTAACTTGGCCTGTTAAGTTTGTTTTTGATTGAAAGAGCTTTTGATTTCTGTAAATATGACCTCCTGATGCTGCAAATTCAACAAATTACCATTTTAGTTCTCTTTACAACCTTTAAAATGTTTTGATCTCTGTTGTGCATAATAATCTGAAACAGTGCATTTTGAGTTTTTTACTTCTAAAAAAAAATCTGTTATCATTAGGAGATTTGTTCAATAAAATTTGCATTATACTCCAACGGTTGATGGCTTGAAGATTATAATGACTGTCATTTGCATCGACTATTTAGGAAAATCAGCGAAAAATAACATTTGCATAATAATTTGGAACGCGGTGTAGTTCAGAACGGGTACCTGAGGAAATGTAGACAGTAGCGGAAGCACAACCTGACTTTCACAGCAGGTAGCACCTAGGGTGCAGCGGAAGACATGACTTGACTTTCACAGCAGGTTGTACCGTGGGTGCAGCGGAAGACACGACTTGACTTTCTCAGTTGATGCGATATCACGGGATACAGGGTATAGGCAGCAGGAACGGGTAACACTGGGAACTGGAAAACACTGGGAGACCATTTGCAAGACAAACTTAGGTATACAACAAAGCTCAGGCGAGGAACAAGTGGGCAGAGCCCCTTTTTATAGTCCAGCAGCCATTTGGGCTATTTATTGATTGGTGACAACTGGACGCGTACTGGCCCTTTAAGGCCGTGCACGCGCGGGCGCCCTGCGGGAAACATTCCGAGGACCCGGAAGTGAGTACTGGAGTCTCCCTGGAGGGAGCTGACGCCGCGAAGAAAGATGTCCATGGCCGGGGCCGTCATAGGGTAAGACTGAACGACGGCCCCCGGCCATAGACGTTACAGTATCTCTCTGGGAACACAGACGCACGACATGGCCAGCGAGGCCGCAATATAGACAGAGTCCAGAGGTGCGCCTGCGCTGTTTTTCTTGAACGGACAGTTTAAGCCGATCCACCTGCATAGGAACCTGGGGCGCAGCAGATGAACAAGGCAAGAGGGGTTGCTGGAAGGTGGGCGCCAGTCTAGGAAGCCGTCTCTCCTGTAGAATCTCCTGAGATCTCTCTCTGAGCCTTATGTCCACACGGGTAGCCAGTAGAATCAGGTCATCCAAGGCAGCTGGGAGATCCCGAGCAGCCAGTTCGACCTTGATCTAGGGCGATAGGCCATGCCAGAAGGATGCTACCGAGGCCTCATTGTTCGAGGACAATTATCCTGCCAGAGTCCGGAACTGGATGGTGTATTCGCCCATGGAGGCGTCCTCCTGGCACAGGTTAAAGAAAGCAGTGGCTGCCGACGACACTCGTCCAGGCTCCTCAAGTACGGAACAGAACCACCGCACGAGCCCCTGGAAGTCTCGGGTTTCGGGTCCCTGTCGTTCCCAGATTGGCTTCGCCCATGCCAGGGCCTTGCTGGTAAGTAGAGATATAATGAAGGCGATCCTGGCTCCATCCGAAGGGAATGCTCGGGCGTGCAGAGTGAAGTGGATATGGCATTGATTCAGAAACCCCCTGCACGAACTTGCGTCTCCATGGTATCGAGGTGGCAATGGCAGCGAGAACCGAGGGTCCGAACTGGGACTGCCATGAGGTGTAGCAGGAGGGTCGATCGGAAGAGATTTAATAGGAGCGGTAGAGGTCCGCCTGCATAGCTTGGGAGGATGACAGGCCCTTGACTTGGCCATCGGGGTCCACGGCCTGAGCGTCATGTCACGGCGCGGGGTGTGGACCCACTGTGCCGTATCGCGTAGCAGGGTAGCAGCTGGCCAACAAGTTACAAAACAATGTCTATAGTTCAGAACGGGTACCTGAGGCAATGTAGACAGTAGCGGAAGCACGGCTTGACTTTCACAGCAGGTAGCACCGTGGGTGCAGCGGAAGACACGACTTGACTTTCACAGCAGGTGGTACCGTGGGTGCCGCGGAAGACACGACTTGACTTTCTCAGTAGATACGATAGCACGGGATACAGGGTACAGGCAGCAGGAACTGGTAACACTGGGAACTGGAAAACACTGGAAGACCATTTGCAAGACAAACTTAGGTATACAACAACGCTCAGGCGAGGAACAAGTGGGCGCGCGCCCAGCGGGAAACAGTCCGAGGACCCGGAAGTGAGTGCCGGCGTCTCCCTGGAGGGAGCCGCGAAGACAGATGTCGATGGTCGGGGCCGTCAGAGGGTAAGACTGAATGACGCCCCCGGCTATAGGTTACAGAGGTTCTCCGGGATAGAGGATTTCCTAGGCTGGCTTCTAGTTTCCAGCCATCCCTACTATTCTGTTCAGTCATCCTACCAGAGGACCAGAGAGACAATACTGTCTGTATTGAGGCCTTGGAGGCCATATAGTGCATTTGTGTCCCCAGAGGCTAGAGAGACCCCAGTGCTTAGGATTGGTTGGAGAGATAACCCTAGGTGGAACGGTAACAAATAAAGAATTCAGTTCCAAGTTGACCATTCCTGTGACCATAGTATCCGGTGAGAAGACACACCGGGTTTCTGCCTATCTGGACTCTGGATCCGCGCCAAACTTCATCCAAAAGGAGCTAGTGGATCATCTCCAGTTGCCCACAATTACCCTGGAGACATCTTTGGCTGTTGCCTCGGTGAATGGATTTCCTCTGCCCGATCCAATAGTATCTAAGACCAAGCCACTGGAGCCCTTCATTTGGAACTAATTTTGTTTCTTTTTTTGCCCAGAGCCATCAATCCTGTCTTGCTGGGCCTACCTTGGCTTCGACTGCATGCCGCAGTCCTGGACAGGAGTTCTGTAGATGTTCTCCAATGGGGCTCCAAATGCCTCGGTCACTGTCTGTTGCAGATCCATCCTGTCCAGCCTCCTCTGCCTCAGTCATTGACAGGATTACCCCCCCCCCCATTTTGCTCACTTTGCGGATGTCTTCAGCAAGAGGGAGGCTAACAAGCTGCCGCCCCATCGGACTTATGACTGCCCCATTGAACTGTTTCCAAATGCCTCTCTTCCCCGTGGACGGGTGTATCCTCTCTCCTTGCTAGAGACTCTATCCATGTCGGCCTATGTCAAGGAGAATTTGGAGAGGCGTTTCATACAAAAGTCTTCCTCCCCGGCCGGGGCCGGCTTCTTCTTCGTTAAAAAGAAAGACGGATCTCTTCGACCCTGAATTGACTACCGTGGTCTCAACCAGATGACGGTCAAGAACAAATTCCCGTTGCCACTTATATCCGAACAGTTTGACCGTATAAAAGGAGTCAGGATTTCTTTCAAAATTAGACTACAATGGGGCTTATAATTTGATCCGAATCTGTCAAGGGGACGAGTGGAAGATGACGTTCACCACCCGAGACGGGCACTACGAATACCTGGTGCTGCCCTTCGGACTGTGTAACGCTCCCGCGGTCTTCCAGGAATACTTCAATGATATCTTCCGAGATCTCCTCTATGTCTGTATTGTAGTCCATCTCGATGATATTTGGATTTTCTCCCCAGATCCGACGACTATTCGGAGGCATGTTCGTCAAGTTATACTGCTATTAAGGGAGAATAGTTTATATGCCAAGCTGGAGAAGTGCGTCTTTGAAAATAATTTTCCACCCTTTCTGGTCTACATCATCTCAGATCAAGGTCTCAAGTTGGATCCTGAGAAAGTAAAGTTTGTCCTGTAATGGCCACGTCCTCAAGGCCTGAGGTCCACACAGCGTTTCCTGGGATTCGCGAATTTCTGCCTGCAGTTTATCCAAAACTTCTTATCACTGACTGCTCCCATCTCTACCTTTACCAAGAAGGGTGTGAACGCCAAGGTGTGGACTCCAGTGGCAGAATCTGGATTTATTAACCTCAAGAAAGCCTTCACTTCAGCCTCTAACCTTCATCATCCTGACGTGTCTCGGCAGTTCTCAGTGGAGGTGGACGTTTCTTCTGTTGGTGCAGGTGCACTTCTGTT
Organism: Rhinoderma darwinii; assembly: GCF_050947455.1. Lineage (NCBI taxonomy): Eukaryota > Metazoa > Chordata > Amphibia > Anura > Rhinodermatidae > Rhinoderma > Rhinoderma darwinii. The sequence goes on from NC_134692.1 coordinate 95,308,785, forward strand.
CCAGAGGAGCTCCAAAGGAAAGGCAGTAGTATGTGGCTATTATTCTAGATTTTTTCTTCTGCAGAGCGCAAATACTCTATTGGGAATTGGGAGCTACTGGCCATCAAATTGACTCTGGAGGAGTGGAGACATCTGCTAGAGGGTGCAGCTCACCCCATCCTGATCTACACCAACCACAAGAACCTCACCTATCTCCAGTCGGCTCAGCGACTAAACCCCCATCAAGCCAGGTGGTCGCTGATCTTCACCCGTTTCCAATTTGTGCTCCACTACCATCCCGCTGACAAGAATGTGAGGGCCAATGCCATGTGCAGGTCATTTGAGACGGATGACACGGTGGAGTCCCTTCAAAGTATTATAGAAAGGTCCTGCATTGTCACTGCCAATTCTTTGCAGGTTAGAGACATCCCTCCGGGGAGGACTGTTGTTCGGTTGGCAGACAGGAGAAGTATTCTGGGCTGGGTAGGCTAGTGCTTATAAGCCCCGAGACCTGATTACTCGTCACTTCTGGTGGCCCACGCTACCCAAAGATGTTGTGGACTTTGTCTCTTCTTGCACGGTGTGTGCTTCTAACAAAGTTGCTCATTCACTCCATAATATCACTCACATTTTTATTAGGATAAAAAAAAAAAAATTTACATACTCATGTTAATCCCGTTACTGCGCGGTCCGGTCGCAATGCAGACCCGCTCCCTTCTGAGCAGGTCTGCTGGGGTTTGAACGATGCATCGCGCCGCTTGCATCATTGAAAGGCGCTGATTCACAGGGCAAGTCATTCTGCCCTGCCAATAAGCATCTACGATAGATGCGAGCGGTGCGATAACGTAATCGCGCCGCTTTCGTCTATGATAGGTGCTGATTGGCAGGGCACTATAACTTGCCCTGTCAATCAGCGCCTTTCAACGATGCAAGCGGCGCAAAGAAGTAATCGCTCCCCTTGAGTCATTGAAAGTGCAGGAGTTGGTTTCAGTGGCGCCGCCGCCCCCTCAGATAGGCAGCAGGCCACCTGCCCCCCCCTTAGCTACGCGCTTTCATACAGTACATACATATATACATTACACACTACACAGTGGCGGATCCTCATATGTGCGGTTTGGGTAGCCGCCCGGGGCCCAAGGCTCCCAGGGGGCCCATGGCAGCCCAAACCGCACATAAATGTAAAAAAAACTATCCAGCAGCTGGCTGCCGCATTCTTTCGGTTGTCGGTCCCATCTGCTGATGAGGGGGGGAATGTGCACGGGGAGTCAATTACGGCCAAGGAACAGGGTGCGGGTGGCACAGCACATCAGCTGTTGAGAGCAGACTGTCAGAGACAGTGATGGGCAGGTGCTGGAGTCTCTCTCCCTGACAGTTAGTTCCTCTGTGCTGCTGTGCACTGTCCCGCTTGTCTAAACCTTCAGCAGTTGCTTGATAATGGCAGGACTGCAACTAGGAGATTAAGGACCTGTGGTGACATCGCAGTCACATGATTAAGGTCCTGGTGGCTGTACCCAAGCACAAGCGCCGCAGAGGAATAGGCTCTGGTAAGTGTGTGTGTGTGTGTGTGTGTGTGTGTATAGTGAACATAGTGTAAGTCTATACAGTGTGTGCTGTGTGTATAATGTAAGTCTATACAGTGTGTGCTGTGTGTATAATGTAAGTCTATACAGTGTGTGCTGTGTGTATAATGTAAGTCTATACAGTACGTGCTGTGTGTATAATGTAAATCTTTATAGTGTGTGCTATGCGTACAATGTAAGTCTATATAGTGTGTGCTTTGTGTATAATGTAAGTCTATATAGTGTGTGCTGTGTATAATCTAAGTCTATACAGTGTGTGCTGTGTGTATAATGTAAGTCTATATAGTGTGTGCTGTGTGTATAATGTAAGTCTATATAGTGTGCTGTGTGTATAATGTAAGTCTATATAGTGTGTGCTGTGTGTATAATGTAAGTCTATATAGTGTGTGCTTGTGTATAATGTAAGTCTATATAGTGTGTGTGTGGTGTGTGTGTGTGTGTGTATAGAGTTTATAGTGTGTTAAATGTAAGTGTATATAGTGTAAGTGTGTGTAAGTTGCATACAATATGTGTGTATAGTGTGTATATATTTTATAGTGTGTAAATAGTGTGTGCTGTGTGTATAATGTAAGTGTATATAATGTGTGTGTATAGTGTAAGTCTATATAGTGTGTGCTGTTTGTGTATAGAGTTTATAGTGTGTATAATGTAAGTCTATATAGTGTAAGTGTGTGGTTTGAATATATAATGTGTGTGTGTGTGTGTGTGTGTGTGTGTGTGTGTGTGTGTGTGTGTGTGTGTGTATAGTGTGTGGTGTTAGTGTGAATTGCATATAGGGTGTTTAGTTTCTAAATTTTTGTGTGTGAAATTGTTTCCCACCCATAGAGCCCTCAGATGCTCAGAACCAACCCTTGCAGTATATTCTCCCCTATAGAGCCCTCAGTAGTTATTATACTGCAAGGGGGGGTCAGAGCATCTGAATGACTGCTGAGGTCTCTATGGGGGGGGGGATAACTCCTTCCCCCCCAGAGCCATAAAATTCAGACACACTGACCCCCCCTTTCAGTATAATCCCCCCATATAGCCCTCAGGAGTTATTTTACTGCAAGGGGAAGGCTTAAAGGGTAACTAACCTTTTTTTTTTTTTTTTAATTGACATGTCAAAAGTTCTGATCGGTGGGGGTCCGGGCACTGAGACCCCACCAATCTCTAAAAGAAAGGGGCAGAAGCGCTCAGGTGAGTGATGGGCCACTTTATTTCTGATAGTCATTCCTCTGATAGCTGAGCAAGCGGTGTACGGGCTCAATAGAAAGCCTATGAGTCTGTACACCACTCCGAGGAAAGACGATCAGAAATTTAGTGGAACAGCGCTCACCCGAGCACTTCTGCCGCTTTGTTTTAGTGATCAGTGGGGGTCTCAATGCTCGGACCCCCATCGATCAAAACTTCTGACATATCATTATGACACGCCAAAAGTTTTTTAAAAGTTTAGTTACCCCTTGGGGACTGAATTTATTGGTCTGAGTTAATGTATGGGCCTGGGGTCTTAATTTGCTTAGGAGTTTGGTCTTGAGTGTAAAACAATTTAGGGAGTTTAGTTTCTGAATTTTTGTGTTGCTATAGATGCTGAAAATGGCTTCAGAATCGAGGGGCAAAGATTTCTCATCAGGAAACGCTGGAGTCATCAGAAGTCACCATAGCGGGCTGCGTCCGATAGAGAAGAAAAGAGAATGACCCCCATCATAGAAGAAATCACTTGTGAGTCATTGGATTTATAGATCTGTCCCCTCCCCTGACTTGTCCATTATAGGAAATCCTTGTATTCTATAAAAAGCCTTTGTGTACCCAGGACTAATAGACAATTTTCCTATTACAATTCCCCTTGTCAGGAGGATGTGTCCCTACACAGTGTGATACAGTCAGCAATGGTTGGAAACTGTCAGTATGTAGGGACACAGCCCTTTGACAAGGGGAATCGTAACACTCATTTGTCAATGCTCGCACAAAAAGGTGGTGTTTAATATAGACACGACATGGCAGGGCAGTGGTGAAGAGGGGGCCCAAGCTTGCGAAACAGCCCAGGGCCTATGGTCTACTTAATCCGCCACTGACACTACACATACACTAACAGTACATACATACATACATACATACATACCACATGCAGTACATATATACATTACACACTACACATATACTATACACATACAGTACATACATACATTACACACTACATATACACAAACAGTACATAAATACATTACACACTACATATACACTATACACATACAGTACACATATGCATACAGTACATACATACATACATACATTACACATACAGTACATACATACATTACACACTGCATATACACTATACACATACAGTACATACATACATTACACACTACACATACACTAGACACACACAGTATGTACTACACACTACACATACACTATACACATATAGTACATACATTACACACACACACACACACACACACACATACACACACACACACACACACACACACACACTATACACATACAATACACATATACATTCCTTTTGTGCAGGCTGCTGCCTACATCGATCTTCTCTTGCAGGGAGACTAGAGGAAACCACTAGGAAGCGTTGGTGAGCCCATCATGGCAGAATTTTCCTTCAACTGTAGAGCAGACAACATTCTGACCTCCCTTCCCATCCCGACACTGAGCAGGATCGTATTAGGCTCTATTCACACGACCGGGTCTGGGTGTCAGGGAATAAAAACAGCCATTTTGGTTTTTCTCAGCTGTTTTGCATCCGTTTTGCATTTGTTCCATTTCCGTTCCGGGCCGTGTTTCCGTTTTTAACGGCCGATTGTGACCGGTTTTGCATCTGTTTTCACTTTTCGTTTTAAAAACGGCTAAATTTCATTTGTGAATAATTTTCTATCCCAATCACTATTTTCTCTTGCTTTGAGAGTATAATGAGACTTGTCTCATCCCACAGCTACTTTGCATGGGTTTCTGGCTTTTGCTCTGCTATTTTTTACTTCCTACCATGTCCTCACAAGCATTGAACCATGTACTACAGCTTTGGATGATTTCTTGGCAATTCGGACAGCAATCACAGATGTTGATGCTCTCTGTAGCAATTTGCACTGTAAGGAAGAGGAGAGAGCAAGCGGCAGAAAGTGAAGGCCGTGTTTTACACAGCTCCATAGACTTCTATGGAAGCGTGTGGCCGTGAGAAAGTCCCAAAATAGGGCATGTTCCATTTTGGCTGTGTGAATAAACACATTTGGGGTCTATTGTTTTTACTGCGGCCATGTGATGGCTGTTAAATAAATGGCCATCACACGGCCAACTATCCCTGCCATGTGAACAGGACCTTACAATAGGAGTAGGGAGCAGGGGGGTTATTAAGGTGGCACAGGAGAGATGTTCTTAAGGAAGCAGAACATCTTAGGCTGGGTTCACACACCCTATTTACGGACGTAATTCGGGCGTTTTAGCCCCGAATTACGTCCGAAAATACGGCTCCAAAGCGTCGGCAAACATCTGCCCATTCAATTGAATGAGCTTTACTATGTTCTGTGCCGACGGTCATTTTTTTTACGCGCCGCTGTCAAAAGACAGCGCGTAAAAAAGACACCCGCGTCAAAGAAGTGCCTGTCACTTCTTGAGACGTAATTTGAGCCGTTTTCCCTTGACTCAATGGAAAAACAGCTCCAATTACGTCCGTAATGGACGCAGCGAAAAGCGCCTGCACATGCCATTACGTCTGAAATTCCGGAGCTGTTTTCTCCTGAAAACAGCTCTGTAATTTCAGCCGTAACGTAGGCTGCCGTGTGAACATACCCTTACAGCTGCTAAGTTAAGGGAACCTCAGCCGGCAGCTCTGTAATGCCGCCCCTTCTGAAACTCTGCAGGGTGCCGCTTGAGGCCAGAGGCTCAACTCACCTCATGGTAGATGCTGCCCTGCATGCCTGCTTTCCACATACACCACTAAGACACAGGACACATGCCACACTTGCCACTGAGACATAGTCCTTTGCCACACCACACATGCCACTAAGACACATGACACATACCACATACACCACTAAGGCACAGGATACATTCCACATACGCTGCTAAGACAGAGGACATTATGCCACACACATTGCTAAGACACAGGACACATGCCACACACGCCGCTAAGATACTGGACACACGCCACAGTGACATGTGTGTCATGTATCTAATGTGTGAATGACATGTGTGTCACGTATGTAATGTGTCAGTGACATGTGTGGCATATGTCACTGACACATTAAATACATGACGAACATGTATCTGACACATTAGGTACATAACGCACATCACTGACACATTAGATACCTGATGCACTTGTCACTGAAACATTGGATACATGATGCCCACATCACACGGGACACATGACACAGACGTCACTAATACTCTGGACACATATCGCCTACACTGGACACATGCTGCACACAAGCTATACTGTTATACTGATCTATCTCTCACACTGCAAATACAGTATCAGTCAGAAACAACACTGGAGTAACAATGCTATGCTTACCAGTTTTTTTTAGTACTATGCTGTACCTTAGCAAGCGGAATTCTTTAGAATATAGCTATGACACCCCTCCATCGGCAGCTGTGTACTTAGGTCCCACCCACTTTGCTGTAAAGCTCCACCCATTTCACACCAAAAACTCCACCCATTTTTTGACATTTACATGACAGGAGTAAAGAAATTAATCCATTTTATCCCCTACTCAATTTAGGCCCCGTCTGCAGCTGCACAGGAGAGGTCTCTTAGCCCAAGAGGGGAGGGAGGAGAGAGCTACAGATAGTAGCACCATTCACTACACACTGGAGCCAGGGACGGGGTGTAGAATGTGCGTTTCCGTCTGCGCTCCAGCATGTTCCTTCTATTTAAACACCTATCAATAAAGTGCTTGTTAAAGTGCCGTCCTAGTGGCAAATATGGCATTGAGTGGGGAAGAGTTATTAACAGAATCAGCACTTCTTGTACCTTCTGATCAGTGGAGGGGAACTCGGCTAGCAGTTCCGCCTCCCCTGAGGTGCAGCAGACTGCTGCCTGAGGCGGCCGGCTCAGCTCGCCTCATGGTTTGTGCGTCCCTGTATCCCAAACATGCAAAATATATATAATATTACAATATATTAATTTGTCTAATTTCAAATCACTTTCATTAACCCCTTCCCACTCCTGGACATACTGTTAGGTCATGATGAGTGCATCATTCACGCTCCATCACCTAACAGTACGTCTTGCAGTAAACACAGTGCTTTTCTCACCCGGCGAGTTCATGAGCCGTGACAAATTCTGTCAAGCACATCGGGTGTCACAGATTTTTCAGCAGGGACCTATCGCGATTTAGCCCTTAGAGGCTGCGTCTAATAGCGATCGCGGCTTCTTAGGGCTTAAAACACCATTGACATCCCGCAACATGATCAATGCGGCAACTGGAGGCCTAACAATGGCCTCCAGTTATGCCATCTATGGAAGCTTGCAGTCAGTAAGTAGCTGACAGCTTTAACACACTACATTATGAATGTAGTGTAGTGTATTAGAATTGCGATCAGGGCCTCCTGCCTTCAAGTCCCCTAGTGGGACAAAAAAAAAAGTTTAAAAAAGTTGTATAAAAATAAAAAAAATAACGTTTTAAAGTAATAAAACTAAAATGTCAAGGAATCACTACTTGAGCAATTCCCCCAATGTGCAAGTTTATGGAATTGTTATATGAGCAATTCCCCAAAGCCAGCTGGAGACTGTCTGGATCAAGCGTACAAGTAGATCAGCTTCCTCAAGTCCGTCACCACTATGGTCAGCAGAGTCGAAGGCTACTCTATGCATACTAGGAGAGAGGAAAAGGCACATGCACAAAATTGTGCACACCCAAAATAATAAGAAATGGATACAAAAAAAACAGGAATGAAAAGACCAAAGCTTTATTATGCACTACATACATTTAAAAACAGAATCAGCAAACCTGTAAAAATGAAACAGGAAGCAAACCACAGACAGAAATTTCAAGTGGGATTCCAAATGGGACTATATGAGCCAATATTAAAAGAATACAATAGGCACATAAATGTATTACGTGCAACTGGTAAACCTGGAAGGTAACCAAATGCTGAACCACACAAGAATATAAAGTGCAAGAGTGCAAGATAATACCTATACCCCTGTCTGCAATAGGCGGGTACAGCACTAACCATTCGTTATCACAAGCTCTACGGTCCTAGGCACAAAATGTGGATGCTATTGGACCTAAAGAGAGATGATCATGATAGAGAAAAATGTATACATGACCCAAATAGGCTGTGGAATAAGAACAGAAGGCCCCACGCGTATCGCTGCCTCTAGGTGCAGCTTCGGCTTTATATTTTGTATGTAGTGTATAATAAAGTTTGGTCTTTTCTTTCCCGTTTTTTCGTATCCCTTTCTTATTATTTTGGGTGTGTGCAATTTTGTACACGTGCCTTTTCCTCTCTCTTAGTATGCATATTTTTTGCACTTGACTGTAGCACCCCATATAGATTTCTTTCATACATAGTGGTGCCCATACGTCCCCATCTTTTTTAAGGCTACTCTATGGTCTTCACCAGAGACCGCCCCAAGGCAGGTTTGATTTGGCTGCATAGAACCCAGGTTGCTTTTACAGAATAAGGTGTTGAACAGGAGGTGCACAAGCAGGCAATTCCAGAACAGATAACCAGACAAGCCAGAGGGGTAATTTTCAAGCAGAGTTCAAAACCAGGAGATACTAAAAGTCAAAATCGCGAAACAGAAGAATACCAGGAGTTGCAGAGGTCGAAACCAACATAGAGCAGAATGTCCAAATCAGTAAGCAAAGGGTAAATCCAAAGGCAAAGTCGAAGTCCAAATCAAAGAGTCCAAATAGTCAAGGTGATTCAGGGTGTAACCAGGAGTTTGATCAGAAACATGAATACACAAGAAATTCACAAGCAACAATGAGAAAACTGAACAGTTTCAAATACTTCACTCTTGGCCCTGATAGGTTGCAGGCAGAGAAATGAGATTGGCTCTGCATCTCAATCCAGGACCACCCAGAAGCTTGGCTAGTAGACATGACAACCTTAAAGTGACGGACGTTTCCTAACATAAAAATGCCCCTTTTTCCCTTATCAGTCCTTTTTTATTAAAAAATCAATAAAAAAAATACATAATATATAATTGGTATCGCTGCATCTGTAACGGCCTGAACTACAAAAGTATTTTGTTAATTATCCCGCGTGGTGAACGCCGTAAAAGAAAATAATAATAAACCATACCAGATTCACCACTTTTTGGTCACTTCACCTCCCAAAAAATGGAATTAAAAGAGATGGTACAAAAATGGTACTGATCGAAACTACAGTTCGGTATGCAAAAAACAAGCCCTCACACAGTTTTCTTAATGGAAAAATAAAATAAGTTATGGCTCTTAGATTATGGCAAGACAAAAAGTAATTGATTTTTAAAAAAATATATATATATTTTATTGTGCAAGTCCCATAAGACATAAAAACAAACTATAAACATATGCTATCGCCGTAATTGTATCGCCCCGCAGAATAAAGTGAATATGTAATTTATAGTGCACGGTGAATGTTGTAACAAAAAAGGAATAAATAAAACAATAGAAGAATTGTTGTTTTTTAGTCACCACGCCTCTTAAAAAATAGAATAAAAACTGATCATAAAGTTGCATGCACCCCATTAAAACTATAGTGAATTCCTCAAGGGGTCTAGTTTCCAGAATGGGGTCACTTTTCCCCAGTACTGGTACCTCAGAAGCTCTGCAAATGCGTTCATGGCGCCTAGAAACCAATCCAGCAAAATCTACATGCCAGATAGTGCACCTGCCAGATAGTGCACCATTTCCACATATGGGGTATTGTCGTAATCGGGAGAAATTGCTTTTCAAACGTTGGAGTGCTTTTTTTCCTTTATTCCTTGTAAAAATTAAAAATTAGTACCTTTTTTTGGAAAAATATGTGATTTTGAATTTCACAGCCTAATTCCACAAAATGCAGCAAAAAACCTGTGGGATCTAAATACTCACTATAAGGGCTTATTTACACGAACGTGTAATACGTCCGTGCAACGCGCGTGTTTTTCACGCATGTCGTACGGACCTATGCTAGTCTATGGTGCAGTGCAGACTGTTAGTGATTTTTGCGCAGCGTGAGTCCGCTGCGTAAAACTCAGGACAGGTCCTATTTTTCTGCGTTTTTCACGCATCCTATGTGATGACACACGGATCTGTTATGTGCCTTTTGCGCACGCAAAATGCCACGTTTTTTGCGTGCGCAAAACGCACACACTCGTGTAAATCCCCCCTAACCCTCAATAAATTCCTTGAGGGGTGTAGTTTGCCAAATGGGGTCACTTTTGGGGTGTTTCCACTGTTTGGCCCCACGGGACCTCTTCAAACCTGACATGGTGCCTAAAATATATTCTAATAAAAAGGAGCATTCAAAAGGAAAAGATCAGTACTCCTTGTAGAATTTGGAAAATAAATCTTCTTTATTTATTTAGATAGCCAGCGGAAGGCTGAACAGCTTAAAGTGGACACAATACATAAGACGTCCGTCCTCCCTGACGCTCACAAGAGCCATTTTTTCGGCCGCGAAAAAAATGGTACGTCGGAACAGAATGCCGTTTTTTCCTATTGAAATCAATGGGCAGATGTTTGGAAGTTGTTCTGGTTCTGAGTTCTCAGCCGTTTTTCGGGCTGTTTACGGCCCGAAAAATTTGCAAAAATTGTCCGTGTGAAACATACCCTAAGAGTTGGCAAGTATGCTTCTACTTAACACTTCACTAGTTCAATTACAAAAATGCAAAATGTATCCCCATCATATCATAATGATACTCAAAATCCATACTTACCCATATACCTACAGTGAAGATACACACATGTAAAAACATTCCTGTAGTAATAAACAAAATAAAAAGTAAATTAACCCATTTCCGCCACAGCAATTTTTCAGATTTTCACTTTTGTTCTTTCCTCCCCACATTGTTTTTTTTTGCAGGACGAGTTGTAGATTTTCACAGCACCATTTATTGTACCTGTAATATAGGGGAAATCTGGAAAAAAATTAATTGTGGGGTGAAATGGGGAAAAAACAGCCATTATTTGGGGGGTTTAGCTTTTACGGCATTCACTGCGTGGCCAAAACAACATGTTAACTTTATTCTGCGGGTAAACACGATTACGGCGATTCCAAATTTATATCGATTTTTTTTATGTTTAACTACTTTTTCAAGGAAAAAACTGATTGTTAAAAATAAAATTTGTGTTTTGTCACCAAATTCTGAGAGATACAACTTTTTATTTATTTTCATCAATTGAGCGGTACGAGGGCTTATTTTTCATGAGACGAGCTACAGTTTCTATTGGTACCATTTTGGGGCACATAAGAATTTTTTGCCACTTTTTAGACCATTTTTGTGGGAGATGTACTGACCCAATAAGAACGTTTATGTGATTTATTTATTTTTTACGCCGTTCACCGTGCGGGTTAAATAATATTATATTGTATTGCAAATCTATATTTATGATTTCTAATAGGATCCTTCCTTTATATTGATAATATATTCATATGCACACACATTCAAATACAAACAAATTGGGAAAATATTTAACCCCTTAATGATCAGCCTACTTAAGACCTTTATAACCAAGCCATTTTTTACGTTTTTCCATCGTCTCATTCAAAGAGCTATAACTTTTTTATTTTTGCGTCGACATAGCTCTATAAGGTCTTGTTTTTTGCAGGACAAGTTGTAAATTTGAATAGCACCATTTTGGGGTACATAGAATTTATTGATTAACTGAAATTTCGCCACACTTTTTTTGCATCTTAAATTTACGCCGTTTACTGTGTGGTATAAATAACACAATAACTTTATTAAGAGTGTTTTTGCGATTGCAACGATACCAAATTTATATCGCTTTTGTATGTTTTACTACTTTTACACAGTGAAAGCACTTTTTTTCAAAATTATTTGTTTTTGTGTCTCCATATTTCAAGTGTCATAACTTTTTTATTTTTTCACCGATGCAGTTGTATGAGGGCTTTTTTTTTTTGCGGGACGACTTGTAGTTTTTATCTGTACCATTTCGGAGTAGATGCGAGTTTTTGATCACTATTTCTCCAAAAAATTTTAAGGCTGGATTCAAAGAAAACAGGAATTTTTCCATGTTTTTTTTACTTTATTTTTTACGACGTTCACCATGCTGGTCAAATTATGGAATAACTTTATAGCTGGGTTCGTTACGGGCGCGGCGATACAAAATATGTGTAACTTTTTTACTTTATTTTGTTTTTTAAGGGTATATTCGCACGCAGTTTTCAGACGTAATTCGGGCAATTTACGCCTCGAATTACACCTGAAAAAACGCCCCTAATACGCTGGCAAACATCTGGCCATTGCTTTGGTTTTACGGTGTTCTGTTCCCACGAGCTTTAATTTTTATGCGTCGCTGTAAAAATACGGTACATAAAAAGACACCCGCGAAAAAGAAGTGTATGTCACTTCTTGCAACGTTTTTGGAGGCGTTTTTCATTGACTCCATTGAAAAACAGCTCCAATAACGGCCGTAAAATATGCTGCGAAAAACGCGAGTTGCTACAAAACGTCTGAAAATCAGGAGCTGTTTTCGCCTGAAAAGCTCCGTATTTTCAGACGTTTTTGGTCACTGGGTGTGAACATACCCTAATAATAGAACAGTTTGTAAGGGGAGAAAGTGGGTTTTTAAAAAAAAAATGTCACTCTTTGTTAAACTTTTTTTTTTTCCACTTTTTTACTAGTCCCACTAGGGGACTTCAATATGCGATCCTCCGATCACATTTATAATACACTGCAATACTTCTGTATTGCAGTGTGTTATGCCTATCCGTGTAAAACGGACAGGCATCTGCTAGGTCATGCCAGAGGCATGACCTAACAGGCATACACTACAGGCAGACTTGGGGGCCTTTATTGGCCACCTGGCTGCCATAGAAGACAGACACTTGGCGATCTTATGGCCGGGTGTCAGTGAGATGAGATGGAGCTCACTCCTCTCTCCAAAACAACTCAGATGCGGCGCTCGCTATTGAACGCCGCATCTGAGAGGTTAAACTGGTGAGATCGATACTAATATTGATTTCACCCGTTCGAGCAGGGATGCCCCCAGCCCTCAGCTACCTCTGGTAGCTGAGAGCAGGGAGATTCAAAGGCTCCCTGCTCTGTTTATTCATTCCGATGTAAAAAAGGCTTATGCATTGGAATAAAGCCCGTTAGTGGCCGCCGCAAAAACACTATGGGGCGGTCACTAACGGGTTAAAGAAATAAAAATGCAAATAAGGTAATGTTTATATAATGGTTTAGTAATTCATATAAGGTTGACATATATCAATTAAAAAAATGTATAGGGGATGCACACCTATGTTGACGGTGTGGTGCAAAGGGGTTGGGAGGAAGTCCTAATGTATATAGTCATGATTACCCCTGCATTCACAAGAAAGCAAGAAAATACCGTATTTTTCGGACTATAAAACGCACCTGACTATAACACGCACCCAGATTTTAGACAGCAGAAAATAGGAAAAAATTTCATATATTACTTATTTTACAAAGAGAAAACTATTGGTTAAAAAAAATAATTTGTTCAGTTTCACCACATACTTATATTTTTCCATCGTTTGAGCGGTGTGAGGGCTTATTTTTTGCGGGACGAGCTGTAGTTTTTATTAGTACCATTTTTTTTATCACTTTTTATTTAATTATTTTTAGCACTATGGTGACCAAAAGATAACGATTCTGGGGTTTTCAACATATTTTTTTTTTTACGCCGTTCATTGTGTGAGTCAAATAATGCTATATTGTAATAGTTTCAGACTTTGCGGACGGTAACCAGTAAGTGGCCGGAAGACAGCGGAGCCGGGTAAGAAAGGATGGGGCCCCGTTCTAGAGAAAGATGCGGGCCCAGTTCCAAAGATGTTTGCAAAAAAACTGGCAGGTCAAAATGCTTGCTACACCCCTAAATAAATTCCTTGAGGGGTGTAGTTTCCCAAATGGGGTCACTTTTGGGGGGTTTCCACTGTTTTAGTTCCACAAGACCTCTTCAAAGCTGACATGGTGTCTAAAATATATTCTTATAAAAAGGAGGCCCAAAATCCACTAGGTGCTACTTTTGCTTCGGAGGCCGGTGCTTCAGTTCAGTAGCACACTAGGGCCACATGTGGGATATTTCCTAAAACTGCAGAACCTGGTCAATAAATATTGAGTTGCATTTCTCTGGTAAAACCTTCTGTGGTACAAAAAAAATGGATTCAAAATGAACTTCTGGAAAAAAAATAATGAACTTTGTAAATTTCACCACTACTTTGCCTTAATTCCTGCACAAAGTCTAAAGGGGTAAGAAGCTTTCTAAATGCTGTTTTGAATACTTTGAGGGGTGCAGTTTTTAAAATGGGGTGACTTATTGGTGGTTTCTAATATCTAAGGACCTCAAAGCCACTTCACAACTGAACTGGCCCCTGTAAAAATAGCATTTTGAAATTTTCTTGAAAATGTGAGAAATTGCTGCTAAATTCTAAGCCTTGTGATGTCCTAGAAAAATAAAATGATGTTCAAAAAACGATGCTAAACTAAAGTAGACATATGGGTGATGTTAATTAGCAACATTTTTGTGTGGTATAACTGCCTGTCTTACAAGCAGATACATTTAAATTGAGAAAAATGCTAATTTTTGAAATTTTTCGCAAAATTTTGGTGTTTTTCACAATTAAATACTGAATGTATCGGCAAATTTTGCCAGTAACATAAAGTCCAATGTGTCACGAGAAAACAATCTCAGAATCGCTTGGATAGGTAAAAGCATTCCGGAGTTATTACCACATAAAGTGAAACATGTCAGATTTGAAAAATTAGGCTCTGTCAGGAAGGTCAAAAGTGGCCAAAGAGGGAAGGGGTTAATGAACAGATCTCCTATGCTTGTTTCCTCTGATGATGCTCCCCAATTTGCTACAATACATTCAAACACATATCCCTTATTATAAACATCCCCCTCTGTTATACATAATGCTATAATCCATCTAACTCTCAGACTCTTTTTTGGGGTTTGTATTCCCCAAAAACAAAACGCCCCCTAAATACACACAAAACCCCCCGTCGCCTAATATGCCACTTTACAACATATTTACGTGCCTGATGGGATTTACCGAATTTAACTACACTAATATTTCTAGACTACATATAACTCCTGTTGCAAAGTGCATTGATGTTCTGTTGCGTTGATCAATGATTCTGAGCTGCACGTACCAAGTGTATTTATGTGTAAACATCCGCGTGTTTATCCCCAGGGTTACCAAGAACGCTGTGTCGTCAAGCCGGCTCCGATTGGCTAGTAAAAAGGAGGCTCGCCGCCACCCTGATACGTCATGAGTGACGTGTCAACTTTGGATTGGTGGCTGGCCGAAACTACGTCAGTGGAGGAGGATGGCCGAAGCCTGTTAAAAGACCGGCATTTCGCCGGCGCGTGTGCGGCCATTGTATCAGTGTCGTGCACACGCCGGGAGTTAGGATCGGCACAAAACTGTGCTAACCGGCATAAATATATTTTGAAACTCTAATTCCTGATGACGTATCACGTGTACCTGTGATATTGAAACGCGTAGGATTATTCATTCAGCAAGTGGTTTCAGTATTTTATACAATAAGGGGAGATCGTGGTCTAGGTCTGCAACAAAATTACCAATAGACTGTTCCCTGTCTCTGACCATTTGTATGAGCCTGCTATATTTGAATTGGGCTTCAAGAGCTAATTTTAAAAAAAAAAATTCAAGAAAATTTACCTGTTAATCGGTCTAATCAGGCAGTGAATCAAGTCCCTGACTGCCGACTATAAGACGCAGGGACTTTTTAGCAAGATATATTCTTGCTAAAAACTGCGTCTTATAGTCCGAAAAATATGGTATATTGCAAGTTGAATAGATTTATTTTTTCACAAAGCTGTATATCATATACTATTTCATATGTAATTAGCAGCGTTTTTATATGAATACATGAGTTGAAGCGACTTAATAATGATGTTTCGGTCAATCCACGGCCTTTATCACTGTCGCTGTGGAAAATAAATATTTAATTTTAATATAGAGTACATGTATTTAAATCAGAAATAATCATGGTATTCGTATGAAAATAGACGTCTATAAAATAGAGATAGAGATCCATAAAATTTATATGACATAATGTATCATAAATCCATAAAGTAGGAACATCCGGTGTATAGGGATAAAGAAAGAAATCTTCATATTGGAAATATTGCATGATTAAACAATGATGAAACTCATAACATTGGCAGTTTATACCAGGCTTGAGGTTTGGCTATACAAAATCTAAAAGTGTAGGTACAGCAGGGGAGGGGGGCTTACCAAGCCCTAAAGATGAAGGACCATTCCATAAAATACTGGCAGAGTAGAGGATAGAATAGAAATTACCTGAAAATGTAGTGAAGAAACGTATATGGACATCTGCCAGACTAGCCAGTGTGGAGTATGTGTGAGAGGTCTGTGTTCTGTGAACCAAACCGGACGTGACTAAACCGGAAGTGACTAAACGGGCGCATAGCAACGGAGGTATGTGGTCACAAGGTGTAGGGAGTACAAAGATGGAGTCAGGTCTAAATGATGTTTGCGTATAGTTGTCTTGGGAAACGGCCTCTGTGGATAGACCCCAACACTGCAACTTCTTGTCCCGATGTCAGAGAATTTAATTTATGTTGTATAAGGTTGGTGGTGTAAACGAAATAAATCAAGCTATGATAAGCTATTGACGTATGAGAAAGATAAAAGAATAAAGAGAAATAGAGGGGGACAGGAAAAAGAAAGAAGAAAACAAAAGAGCGAGTCAAACAGCCGGTTTTATGTCATTATTACCTGTTCCAGGGATGAAAAACATTCTAGCATGTCTAGAAGAGGAAGAAACAATACAGATTAGTATGCAACTTAGTATATAATCACTTAATAATCGCAAATGGTACCAGACAACAAAATTATGTTATGTAGCATTTACAGTATAATTATTGGTAATTAGTGTGTCATTTTATTATGGTTTATTAATAATGGTGAAAACATCTACATTTTTATGATTCAAAGTTAAATAAACATATGGTTATTGAAGTTTTACCATTTATTTTGAATGACATTGATATTCTTTATGTATGATTATCAATATGGTATAAATGAATGTTATGATACACTGTGATTAACATAAGTTAGAAATCAACCAATATTTTAGCGAAGACTACAATCAAGGTAAAGTCCAAAATTCTGTAATATTAACCCCTTCCCGACATTTGTCGTATGGATACGTCATGGAAAGCTGGTGCTTCTCGCATTTTGCCGTATCCATACGACAAATGGTGAACACCGGCTCGGTATCTTACAGCTGAATCCAGCTGTAATGGCGGGGACTGAAATTAGCTTTGATCACCACAACCGCTGCATTTAAGCATTTAAGCATTTAAGCTGTTTGCAGCTCATCAGAACCCCAGCAATAAAATTGCTGGGGTTCCAGTGGCTACAATGGCAACCGGAGGCCTAATACTGGCCTTCCGGTCTGCCTAGGATCAGCCCGGCAGCGGAGCCTGAAAGGCTTCCGTAGACGACGCCAAGAGGTATGTTACAGCTGACATCCACCAGTAATGACAGGAACTAGAGTTAGCTCCAATCCATGCCATTAACCCCTTCGATGCAGCGATCGCAAGTGATCGCTGCATCTTAGAGATTGCTAGCAGATCACCAGCCCTGACATGCAATCAGGGCTGCCGATGCTGCTATGGCAACAGGAGACCTAACAATAGCCCCCTGCCCTGCCATTACTGAAGCTGATTAGGCCCCGCCGGGAGGTGAAGCCTAATCGGCTTGCTGTCAGTGAATCACTGACTGACAGATCTAATACATTGCACTACATAGGTAGTGCAATGTATTAGAAAAAAAAATCTGACAGTTGGACCTTCGCCGCGTCCGTAACCGCCTGAACTATAAAAATATTATGTTATTTATTCCACACGGTGAACGGCGTAAAAAAAAAGGTAAAAAGCTATACCAGAATTTCTGTTTTTTGGTAACTTTGCCCTATATATTGGAATAAAAAGTGATCAAAAAGTCGCATGTATCCAAAAATGGTACCTATAGAACTATAGCTTGTCTTGCAAAAAACAAGCCCTCATACAGATCCGTCCTCGAAAAAATGAAAACGTTATGGTTCTCACAACTTGACGACAGAAAAAATACATTCTTTTTTCAAAAATAATTTTATTGTGCAAAAACTTGTAAAACATAAAAAAGTGCTATAAATTAGGTATTGACGGAATCGTACTGACCTTCAGAATAAAGTTAACATGTAATTTCTAATGCATGGTGAACGCAGTATAAAAATAAAAACTATGCCAGAATTTCAGTTTTTTGGTTCCTTGCCTCCCAAAAAAATAGGATAAAAAGTAATCAAAAAGTCGCATGTACCCCAAAATGGTACCAATAATAACTACAGCTTATCCTGCAAAAAAAACAGCTCTCATACCACTATGTCTATCAAAAAATAAAATTAGTTAAGTCTTCCATATGTCAGGAAATAAAAAAATATGCAGTTGTGCTGGCACGAGGGGAACATTTCTTTCAAGAGGCAAATTATCAAGGCCCTAAAATTAGGGAACCAGGAAGGGTAGAGACCAAACATATCTGTTGGAAGCGAGGGCGCCTGTATTATGCCAGGACCAGGGGCGTAGCTAAAGGCAAATGGGCCCCGATGCAAAGGTTCTTCTTGGGTCCTCCCCCAAATTTCTCAGGGCCGATGGCCGCAGCTTTCAGTTGCATCGCTGTGTCTCCTAAGTGATCCAACAATGCAGCACTAGCAGCCAGGGGCGTCACTAAGGACTTAAAATGTCAGGGGGAATAGCCCCAATACATATGTGTCTGCCCCCAAAAAAATGTGTGTGTGTGTGTGTGTGTGTGTGTGTATGAATATGTGCATATATATATATATATATATGAGACAGCATATCTATAGCACTACAACCCTAAAGCTATGGATAAGATTAGATACATTGGCTTAGCAGACAATAGCACACATTATAGGATTAGATACAGTGGCTCAACAAACAGTATCACACATGATAGGATTAGATACATTGGCTCAACAAACAGTATCACACATGATAGGATTAGATATAGGGCCCAGCAGACAGTATCACACATGATAGGATTAGATACAGTGGCTCACCAGACAGTATCACACATGATTGGATTAGATATAGGGCCCAGCTCGCTGACATTGCAGCTCCAGCGCTGGACGCAGGAAAGGTAAGAATAATAATTATTTTCCTTTTTGACCTGATACTAATTATTTTTGTGTGTTTGTTTTTTTACAAGTTCGGTTGTTGGACTACTTCAGATTCGAAGACTACTTCGATAACTGCGTTTTTTTTTTATTCTCAATAAAATGGATAACGAGGGTTGTGTGGAATTTTTATTTCAATAAAATATTTTATCTATGTCTTTGTTTAAACTTTATAACTACCGCCCTAGTAATTGTTGCTGGCTGATTCACAACGTCCATTATACGGGGGGGACTTAATGTTAGACATGAAGAGGTGAACACTAATCCCCATTATTACCCTGGTACCCAGCACCACCAGGAAGAGCCGGGTATGATCTAGTACCCGACCATCTGTAGTGACAGAGGGGCACTGGGGCGGACGCAGTCTGGTATTATTAGGCTGGGAAAGGCCAAAAACTTTGACCCTTCCCACCCTGGTAACGCTAGGCTGCTACTGCTATGTTGTATATGGCTGGTTATAAAAATGGGGGAACCCCACATCGTGCTGTCCAATTATTTATAAAAAAAATGACATGGGGTCCCCACCATTTTTAATAACCAGCCAGATACAACACAGCAGCAGCCACTGTTTTTGGCCTTTCCCAGCCTAATAATACCAGCCTGCGGTCATCCCAGTGCCCGACCATCACTACAGATGGTCGTGTACTGGATCGTACCCGGCTCTTCCTGGCACCCCTGGTGGCGGTGGGTACCGAGGTCATAATGGGGGTTAGTGTTAGCCTTTTCACTGGCTAACACTAATCCCCGCCTTAGTAATGGACGCTGTCAATCTGTTAGCGGCCATTAGTAAGTCGGCAGCGATAAAGTAAAAAAAAAAAATACAAAGGCATAGAAAAAATAGATTTATTGAAATAAAACACCCCCACACAACCCTCATTAACCATTTTATTGAGAATAAAAAAGCCGTCATCTAAGTAGTCCTCGAATCCGACGTAGTCCAACAACCGAGCCTGTAAAAAAAACACAAAAAAGCATTAGTAAGGGCCTGTATACATCACCGCTGCCCTTCCGTTGATGGGTTCCGTCGGGTTAACCCCTCAACAGAAAGGCAAACTGAGACCACCGCTTCAGTTTCCCTCACCATTGATCTCAATGTTTTGAAGGGGTTGCAGCCACTCGTACGAGTGCTGCTTCCCCTTCATTTCCCTCACTTGCTCACACTGTGAATCGCTGACACGTCCGTGTCGGCGATTCAGTGTGAGAAAGTGACCGGAATGAAGGGGAAGTAGCACTCGTACGAGCGGCTGCAATCCCTTCAAAACAGCTGATTAGCAGGGTCCCGGGTGTCTGACCCCAACCCATCAGCAAGTCTCTAACATTAAACTTACCTCACTCCATCAAGTGTCGGGATGCTGTGCGCAGCGCACAGCATCGTGACGTTATGCGCTGCGCACAGCGCTGTGACGTCAGAACCTCTGATGCGCTCCAGGAAGAGGAGGGGTAAGTACTGTCAGTTACCATGGTAACAGGAGCCCGTGTAGTTTATTATATAGGCCCCAGTTACTATAGTAACTTTTCATTGATGTGGTGCGGGGGGCTGCGGGCCCCCCTGGCTTCTGGGCCCGGTCGCAATTGCGACCGCTGCGATCCCTATAGCTACGCCACTGGCCAGGACAACACTTCCCAGCAAAATTCCCCAGACTGCAAAGGTGCGGAGTTTGTACCAAAATGGGGATAAGGAAGGACATTTATCAGTGCGACACCGGCCTGTGGAGAAAGGATTGTGTCACATCGTAATACACATCTATGGATTATTTTATTGTTTTTTAACCCAATTATTATGCCACCTGACTATGCCCCTGATGTACTCTACCCGGCTCACATGTGCCCCCACATTATAAACAGAAACACCAGCAATATTCAAACAAATCTACTACCAAGCAAATCCATGCTCCAAAAGCCAAGTGGTGCCTCCTCCCCTCTGAACCCTACAATGTGCCCAAACAGCAGTTTACTTCCACATATATGGCATCGCCATACCCGGGAGAACCCTTTTAACAATTTTTAGGGTGTGTGTCTCTAGTGGGCACAACATATTTGCCACTGAAATAGCATATCTAGGGAAAAATTGAAATTTTTACTTTGCACCATCCGCAGCGCAATCATTTATGGAAAAGACCTGTAGGGTGAAGATGCTCACAACACCCCTTAATAAGTGCCTTGAGGGGTGCAGTTTCCAAAATGGAGTCACTTCTCAGGGGTTTCTTTTATTATTTCACATCCGAGATCTGCAACTGTGAACCAACACTTTGTAATTCGCCAAATTAGGAGTCAATTTTACATGGTACTCTTACACTCCTGAGCCCTGTTAAATGTCCAGGCAAAAGATTAGGGCCACATGTAGGGTGTATCTAAAACCGGGAAACACAGCATAATAATTAGAGAGTTGTCTTTTCATGGTGGCACAAGCTGGGCACCACATATTGGCATATCTATGGAAAAAAAATCCCATTTTCACTCTGCAACATCGAGTGCACACTAATTTCTGCAAAACATCTGTGGGATTAACATGCCCACTACACCCCTAGGTGAATACCTTAAGGGGTGTAGTTTCCAAAATGTGGTCACTTCTCGGGGGTTTCCACTACTTTGGTCCCACAGGGGCTTTGCAAATGCAACATAGCGCCCAGAAACCCATCCAGCAAAATCTGCACTCCAAAAGCCAAATGGCACTCCTTCCCTTCTGAACCCTACTGTGTGCCCAAAAAGCAGTTTATTACCACATATGGGCTATTGCCGTACTCGGGAGAAATTGCTTTACAAATTTGGTGGTGCTGTTTCTCCTTTAGTCCTTGTGAAAATGAAAACAAATTAGCTAAACATCCAGTTTCTTTGAAAAAATGTAGATTTAAATTTTTACGGCCTAATTCCAATAATTTCTGCAAAACACCTGTGCCCTCAAAATGCTCACTATACCTCTAGATCATTTCCTCAATTGGTGTAGTTTCCAAAATGCGGTCACTTGTGGGGGGTTTCCACTGTTTTGCAAATGCGACATGGCCACCGCAAACCATTCCTACTAAATTTGAGCACCACAAGCCAAATAGCGCTCTTTCCCTTCTAAGCCCTGCTGCGTGTCCAAACAGCTGTTTATGACCACATGTGGGTAATTTTTTTACTCGGGAGAAATTGCTTTACAAATTTTGCAGTTCTTTTTTTTCCTTTAGTCCTTGTGGAAATGAAAAAAAATTAGCTAACCCTACATTTTCTTTGAAAAAATATTGATTTTAATTTTTACGGCCTACTTCCAATAATTTCTGCAATGAACCTGTGGGGTTAAAATGCCCACTATACCCCCAGATAATTTCCTTGAGCTGTGTAGTTTCCCAAATGGCGTCACGTTTGGGGGATTTCCATTGTTTTGGCACCGCAAGAGCCCTTCAAACCTGACATGGTGCCTAAAATATATTCTAATAAAAAGAAGGCCCCAAAATCCTCTAGGTGCTCCTTTGCTTCTGAGGCTGGTGCTTCAGTCTATTACAACACTAGGGCCACATGTGGGATATTTCCTAAATCTGCAGAACCTGAGCAATAAATATTGAGTTGTGTTTCTCTGGTAAAACCTACTGTGTTACAAAAAAAATTGGATTAAAAAGGAATTTCTACAAAAAGAAATGAAATTTGTAAATTTCACCTTTGCTTTAATTCCTGTGAAACATCTAAAGGGTTAAGAAACTTTCTAAGTTGCCATTTTCTTGAAAATGTGAGAAATTGATGCTAAAGGTCTAAGCCTTGTAACGTCCTAGAAAAATAAAACAATTTTCAAAAAGCAATCTCTCTAAAGTATAGATATAGAGGATGTTAATTAGCAACAATTTTGTGTGGTATAACTCCCTGTCTTAGGCCCCATGCACACCACCGTGCCCGCAATCACGGCCCGCGATTGCGGGCACGGCCGGTCGCTGACTGACAGCCGCATTTTCGGGCCGTGCTCCCATACAAAGTATGGGAGCACGGCCCGCAAAATGCAAAAGAACGGACATGTTCCATAATTCCCGGAACATTTCCACGGCACGGACACCCTTCCGTAGTGCTACGGAAAGGTGTCAGTGTTCAATGAAAGTGAATGGCTCCGTTTATGCGGAACGCAATTTCGGTCCGCAAAGATGGAGGTTTTTTACGGTCGTGTGCATGGGGCCTAACAAGCAGATACATTTAAATTTAGAAAAATGCTGTTTGCAATTTTTCGCAAAATGTTGGTGTTTTTCACAAATACTGAATATATGGAGCAAATTTTGCCAGTAACATAAAGTCCAATGTGTCAAGAGAAAACATTCTCAGAATCACTTGGATAGGTAAAAGCATTCCGAAGTTATTACCACATAAATTGAAACATGTCAGATTTGAAAAATGAGTCTCTGTCGGGAAGGTCAAAAGTGGCCAAAGAGGGAAGGGGTCAAACATTTTATAAAAGACCAATTACAGCTTTAAAGGGGCTGTCCAGGAAAAAAAAAAATCTAAAAAGTGTCCCCCAGCCTTGATTTGCCTTCCCTAATACCCCCTATTAAACTTCTAACCAGTTTCTGTTTGATTTCCATTGTCACTGCTGCTCTTTCTGTTTGTTTACATCCCTTACTGTCTGCTTCCTGTCTGGTAACCCACCATACCCATGATCCCCTGCTGCATCTGAGGAGACGGTTGCAGCCCCCCCTTCCTCCAAAGCGTCTCAGCTATTTGCATACTGCCACGCCCCTCTATGGTCACAGGTCCTTCCCTGCTCTAATTACAAATTACAGGCAGACGGCTCCCTCCCTGCACGCTGTCTGAGGCCGGATTTACACGAGCGTGTGCCTTTTGCCTCCGCAAAAAACGTGGCGTTTTGCGCACGCAAAAGGTACATAACAGCTCCATGTGTCAGCAGCGTATTATGCGCAGCTGCGTGATTTTCGCGCTGCCGCCATCATTATGACACTGTTTATATGTTTGTAAACAGAAAAGCACGTGATGCCTTTCTGTTTTCATTCATACTTTTCACTGCTGTTGCGGGAATCACGCGCATCACACGGAAGTGCTTCCGTGTGCTGCAAGTGATTTTCACGCACCCATTGAAGTGATGCGCGAACAACGCACAAATATCGGACATGTCGAGAGTTTTACACAGCGGACATACGCTGCGTGAAACTCACGGACAGTCTGCACGGCACCATAGACGAACATAGGTCCGTGCGAGGCGCATGAAAATCACGCGCGTCGCACGGACGTATTACACATTCGTCTAAATAATTATCCGATTATTGCAAGCTGCAAGAGTGGAAATACTGATGGATGCAAATGTCAAAGCTACATGCTTTTTTTTTTTTTTGAAAGGACTGTTAATTACATTTGATTTTCATCACTGACAATTATTACTGGAGTTTGCAAACATTCATATGATGCTGAATGGACGGTGTTATTATCAACGTTGTTGTTTCCAAGTTCCTGAGCAGTATAATACCAACTTGGACACTTCAAAGAAGTGAAGATTGATTGACTGGTTATTGGAGTGATTGACATGGACTGGTGTGTCGGGATGCTACAACCTGGAAATGCATTCTGATAATTTGAGAAACTAAGGCATCATTTACACGAGCGTAATATACGCGCGTGCGACGCGTGTGCTTTTCACGCGTGACGTACGCACCTATATTAATCTATGGGACAGTGCAGACAGTCCGTGATTTTTGCGCTGCGCGAGTGCTTTTGCGTAAAACTCACGACATGTTCTAAAATCGTTTCTCGCGCATCACGCACCCATTGAAGTCAATGGGTGCGTGAAAACCACGCATGCCACACGGATGCTCCTGCGTTGCATGCACGATTTTCACGCATCACTTGTTATGTCCATGCAAAAGACTTTATAAAGCTGGAGCAAGCAAACACAAACCAGGAAGTGCTTGCGTATTCTCTGCGAGTGGGCCAACCTGTGTGAAGAGAGAGTAGACTGCCCAGAGATCTGCAGGCATGCCGCGTGGGCTGGATGTGGAGTGCCTCATCAGCCTGGTCCAGGTCCAAACTGCAATATGGGACACCCGTGCGGAGTCGTACCACGACCGCACGGCCAAGGAGGACGCCTGGGAGGAGATCGCCAAGGCTCTTTTTGGTGCGGAATGGGAGAGTGGCCGAACCCGGGACCGCAGTAGGATGGGTGAGTACCATGTGTTTTTAAGCGATGCAATGTCATCCCTATTGAAGTACTGTGGCCCTGTATGTGTCTTCCGCTCAATTGACAAATGACATTTTGTGTTGCAGCCGCATCACCGTGTAGCATGTCATTAGCAGGGTAGGGCCCCTCATTTTTTGATAGGACAGAGTTGTTATGGCGTGGTCGCAATATGTGACCATGTATTTGTTTTTCCTCCAACAGTCCAATATATAAAAACACGTTGGCGGAGCTGCCGCGACCAGTTCAAGAAATTGTGCTTTTGCATGTGTCTAATGTTTTGTCGCCCAGGTCCTGTTTGCCATTTTGTTGTTGTGGGCAATGATCTCTATTGTGTTCTAACGCTGTTTTCCCATTCCAGAACCACCGACAATTTGGAGGACACAGCGGAGGACACCGACTTCGCAGAGTCTCAGCCGCAACCTCCTGCTGGCCCTGACCTGCCCCTTAGCCCGGAGCCTACACCTCTGGACCCCGCCCCTGTACAGTCTGCACGGGCCGTGGCCTCTCCGGCTGAGGAGCGCCCCCCGCGAATACCAACTCGCCGCCGCCGAGCTCCACGGCCCACCGCCGGCGGCCAAGTGGATACGCGGGTTTTGGAGTACCTGAGCCGAGCCGCAGATGAGGACGGACAGGACTTTTTTGCCCGAGGCATTGTTCCCCTCCTAAGGCTGGTCCCTATGGAAAGGATGGCACGGCTCCATGCGTCGATCATCACGTTGATCAACGCCTCCACACCGCTCCCCAATCCGCACCACTGCTTCATGGCAATAGAACAGTGGCGCGGATTTGCCATGCCGGCCACCGCGCCACATTTGCCGACACCTTATCACCCCCCCACTCCGATTGCACGGCCCCACCCCTATATGCGCCCTATGCCTCCCCCTTTCCCTGCCCCAACTTACCAGGGCCAACATCAGCACCACTATGCTGGCGAGGAACATTCTCCGCAGCTCCAGGTCCAGCATAGTGGTGCTGAAATGCCCGCTTATTCCTCCCCGGGCCACCACTACCAACACCTGTGAGCGTGTTGGTGTGCTCAAAGTTGGCAGCTGGATTTTTGAAGGGCTGGCAACTAGTCCCTTTATGTATTTTCCACCATGTTGGTGTTATTTTGTTGAAAATGTATTTTTGAGGTTCTGTCAACACCAGGTTTAGCTAGTGTGAAGAAGAAACACATAAACATGGTTGTTTATTGTTTCTATTGCGTGTTGTTTTTATTTCGCACCCCTCAACACAATGTTTGCCCCACATTTCTTTCGACTATACACTTACACACTGCTGGGCTTTGGCCCCCAATGCATGCACACGTGTTATGAGGTTTTAGTTCATCTATCAGGGTTTGACATTGTTTGCAAGAGATGAGAACGTTTGGGTGCTGTCATGTGACTCTAGGCACACTAAGGACAGTCGCAATTGGAGTAGCCTAACTTTTGGCCGGCCATCATTCTATCTCCTGAAAACGTGTGTCCCAATGGCAAATGTCCTGATCAAACCCCCACAGATGTAAGCTCGCAACCCGCGTCAAGGGTCCTCATGTTTTGCGAGTCCCTAACCCTACCCAAACAAAACCTAAAACAACAAACACTGGCCACTTGGGACTTGTGTCCTGAAGCTTCCAAAAAATAGACAACCCTTCAAATGTCATCACGCCCCCATGGTGCGGCTCCTGATGGGCACTCAAAATATGCCGCCAAAGTATCCCGCACTCGAAGGCCGGATGTGAGAGATCGGCCAAGAGGAATAGCCGGGACAGTGTCGCTGGTGGCTGCATGTGTTAGGATATATTCTGCATCAAAGCTTGCATCATGAATGTGGCAGAAGTTATGCAGAACGACACACGCTTGTATAACACGTGTCACATTCTGCATGGACAATTGCATTGTCGTCAGAAAGACTCGCCACCTGTTCGACATAATGCCAAAGGCACACTCCACATATCTACGAGCTCGGCCTAGGCGGAGATTGAACATGCGGCGACGATCATCCAAGCCCCTTCTTGCAAAAGGCCGCATGACTTGTTTTGTGAGGGCAAACCCCTCATCCGCCACGATGACATACGGGATAGGGGGTCCGCTGGAGCCAGCGAGGATGGAAGGTTCCGGCACCGCCAGGCGATTATTCAAGAGTCGCTTCCCCATTCTTGATGAACGGAATATGCGGGCATCTGCAGAGCTTCCATACGAGCCTATGTCAACAATAGTGAAACAATAATTTGTGTCCGCCAAGGCCAACAATACCATAGAAAAAAACTGCTTGTAATTATAGTATTGCGAGCCACTGCGTGGGGGCTTTTTCACCCGAATGTGTTTGCCGTCTAGGGCACCAATGCAGTTAGGAAATTGACTTGCTCTAAGAAATCCCTCCGAAATTCATAGCAACTGCTCTGTCGTGGGCTGAGGCATGACCGTGCTTTTTAAGCTCTGCCACAACACGACACAGGTGGATGTGACAATGAACGAAATGGTGGTCACTCCCAAAAGAAATTCGAAATGTAACGAATGATAACTATTGCCTGTGGCCAGAAATCTAGAAAGCAAAGAGAAAGAAAAAGAAAGCCACAACACATGTTAGGGGGGCTGGTAAAACTGATAGCGTCGTTGACTAAGTAATTGCAACTGCACACATACCTCAAGGTTACAAGCAGACGTTCCTCAGGGGAAATGCAGCGTCACATGTTGGTATTCTGGTAGGTGAGGCCAGGGCGAATCTGCTCAAGCAGAAGATCAAATGTGACCACAGACAAGCGGCAGAACGCTCTGAATTTTTCGGGGTGCCGGCGTAAGTCCCCATACAGAGTATGAAAATGCCCTTTGGTGGTTCGTTGGGCCACAAGTGGATCAACCCAAATGCGACATCTTCCACGCGTCTGGTGCTGCAGCATGGGTCGACGGTCCCCAAAACGACGCAAGATCATCCACGCAAGAAGCACACGTGCCAGCAGAGAAGGCATAACTGTGCCATGCAAAGCCGATAACGACTCAAATGGAGAAACACACACTGGGGTTTAATGCAGAGGCTGCAATTAAGGCGCTAAACCTGTTTTCCCAGCAAGCAGGGGTTGGGTCAGCAGGCCTATTTGTAGGCTGGCCTCGCCTTAACGACCTCTGCGTTTTTTACGCACGTTGCAAACGCTGGTCGTGCGCGCGTTTAAAACGCAACAACGCTGCGTATACGCATGCCAAACGCAATGGCAACGCGCGCAATACGCTGCGTTTTTTACGCGCGCAAAACGCCCACGCTCGTGTAAATGAGGCCTAAGGCTGGGTTCACACTACCTATTTTCAGACGTAAACGAGGCGTATTATGCCTCGTTTTACGTCTGGAAATACGGCTCCAATACGTCAGCAAACATCTGCCCATTCATTTGAATGGGTTTGCCGACGTACTGTGCAGACAACCTGTCATTTACGCGTCGTCGTTTGACAGCTGTCAAACGACGACGTGTAAAATGACTGCCTCGTCAAAGAAGTGCAGGACACTTCTTTGCAACGTAATTTGAGACGTTTTTCATTGAAGTCAATGAAGAACAGCTCAAGATTACGGGCGTCAAAGACGCCTCGCAAAATGCGAGGAGGAGCTTTTACGTCTGAAACGACGCAGCTGATTTCTCCTGAAAACAGTCTGTCTTTTCAGACGCAAAAGCCAGTTCTCGTGTGCACATACCCTTACAGTCTACTCAAGCAAAAAGGAGTGTCAAAGTTAACACTTGCAATGCTTTCCCAGAGACGTCACAGTTGTTTCAAAGTGACAAGCTAAGTCCAGGAGATGACTTCTCAAGAAGAGACAGAGGAATTACTGGAATGTTTGCAATTCCACAAGTTTTGTATTCAGC
Source organism: Rhinoderma darwinii (assembly GCF_050947455.1). NCBI lineage: Eukaryota > Metazoa > Chordata > Amphibia > Anura > Rhinodermatidae > Rhinoderma > Rhinoderma darwinii. The sequence goes on from NC_134692.1 coordinate 95,337,674, forward strand.
AAATAGATGACAGATCGGCAGCCCCCACGCGAAATCACAGGGGCTGGCGATGGTACCCATGGTAACCGGACGCCAGACAATGGCTTCCGGGCTGCCATGTACAGAAGCCTATGAGGACGAGCCATAGGCTTCCTGTCAGAGTGACTGTCACGTCACAATGACAATTAGAACACATTACACTACGTAGGTAGTTTAATGTGTTCTAGCAGCGATCAGAGCTGCAAGTCTAAGTGTCCCCTAGTGGGACAAGTAAAAAAAAGAATACAAATATTTTAAAAAAAAGTGTCAAAATAAAAGTTGTAAGTGACATAAACAAGAGCCGTTTTTTTTCCTATAATAAGTCTTTTATTATAGGAAAAAAATTAACACGTAAAAAAAAGTGCACATATTTGGTATCACCGCGTTCGTAACAACCCCAACTATAAAACTATAATACTATTTTTCTCGCACAGTGAACACTGCAAATAAGATAAACGAAAAACAATGAATCAGAATCACTATTTTTTGGTCACCACCCCTCCCAAAATATACAATAAAAACTGATCAAACAGTTGCATGTACGCCAAAATAGTACCAATAAAAACTACAAACCGTCCCGCAAAAAACAAGCCCTTACACAGCTTTTTTAACTGAAAAATAGAACCTTAGACCTAGATGTGAATAATAAACTGTGAAACTGTGGGAAAAAAATTATGTAAAAAGGCTGGCATGCTGGAAGATGGTTGTCTGCATGTGATAAATAAATGGTTGTTTGTGGAGAGATGAAGAAGGGATGGTGGATGACCAGGATTTAACGGAGGTAAATAGGAAAGTAGAGCGCATAGTTTAAAATGACAAAGCAAGTGATTACGGGTGGTTACAAGCAAGTTGGTGTGAGAGATATGTGACTACTGGTGGAGATGTTGTCAATTTTGACAAGTAGGCTGGGTTCACACGACCTATTTTCAGGCGTAAACGAGGCGTATTATGCCTCGTTTTACATCTGAAAATACGGCTCCAATACGTCGGCAAACATCTGCCCATTCATTTGAATGGGTTTGCCGACGTACTGTGCCGACGACCTGTCATTTACGCGTCGTCGTTTGACAGCTGTCAAACGACGACGCGTAAAATGACTGCCTCGTCAAAGAAGTGCAGGGCACTTCTTTGAAACGTAATTTGAGCAGTTTTTCATTTAATTCAATGAAGAACAGCTCAAGATTACGGGCGTCAAAGACGCCTCGCAAAATGCGAGGAGGAGCTTTTACGTCTGAAACGACGGAGCTGTATTCTCATGAAAACAGTCTGTAATTTCAGACGTAAAAGCCAGTTATAGTGTGCACATACCCGTAGAGTGAAGAATACGGAACAGCCAGGTACATTGCAGTGACTAATGTGGGTCAGAACGGGGGGAGTGTAATGTAAACGGGTGTGATGTGACATATGTTACATAGTTACAAAGTATGGTTGTAAAAAGACACATGTCCATCCAGTTCAACCAAGTAATGGGAAAGGGAAGGGAAACATTTCTTCACTTAGGAGCTAATATTTTTTTGTTCTAGAATACTATCTAAGCGGTTTTTAAAGCCATCTACTGTAGCTACAGTGACCAGCTCCTGCGGTAGACTATTCCATAGATCAGTGGTTCCCAACTGGGGTGCCGCGAGAGCCGTCCAGGGGTGCCGCAGCACTCAGCTCATCCACTGCAAAAAATGTAAAAAAAATATATATTTTTTTTTTGCTACAAGCTCCGCCCCCGTAGCAGACGTGACGCGCCGGCGTCTGTTACGACTACCGCCCACCGCTTCCCACTAGAAGCCTGACGGAGGGAGAGGAGCCGTTAACGTTGTGCAGGGTAAGTATTTTTTTTCTTTACTTTGTTAGCAGTTGTGTGAGAAATGGAGCCAGAATACCGGAAGTTGTAGTCCTCTCCTCTTATACCTCCTCTCTGTAATGTCCTCTGATATCCCATAATAACGTCCTGGACATGCTGGTAGTTGTAGTTCTCTCCTCTTATACCTCCTCCCTGTAATGTCCTCTGATATCCCATAATAACAGTCTGGACATGCTGGTAGTTGTAGTTCTCTTCTCTTATACCTCCTCTCTGTAATGTCCTCTGATATCCCATAATAATGTCCTGGACATGCTGGTAGTTGTAGTTCTCTCCTTTTATACCTCCTCCCTGTAATGTCCTCTGATATCCCATAATAACAGTCTGGACATGCTGGTAGTTGTAGTCCTCTCCTCTTATACCTCCTCCCTGTAATGTCCTCTGATATCACATAATAACAGTCTGGACATGCTGGGAGTTGTAGTCCTCTCCTCTTATATAGGTGCCTCCTCCTGTAATGTCCTCTAAAATCCCATAATAACAGCCTGGACATGCTGGGAGTTGTAGTTCCCTCTTATATCTCCTCCTGTAATGTCCTCTGCAGTGGCATAACTACCGCCGTAGCAGCCGTAGCGACTGCTACGGGGCCCGCGGCATGAGGAGGCCCGTTTCGCCCGCTGGTACGGCCCCCACCATGGTCGCAGGCTCCGCTAGCAGCCGCTATGGCTACTACAGCGGGACTCCACTGAACACTACGGCAGAGCAGGGAGGTATCTCCCCGCTCTGCCATTAAACAAGACATGTATCCCCTATCCTCTGATATGCCATAACAACAGCCTGGATATGCTGGTAGTTGTAGTTCTCTCTTCTTATACCTCCTCCTCCTCCTGTAAACTTTCTCTGATATCACATAACATCCTGGACATGCTGGGAGTTCGAGTTCTCTCTTATATTTCCTCCCTGTAATGTCCATTGATATCACATAATATAATAGCCTGGACATGCTGGGAGTTGTTGTTCTTATACCTCCTTATTTATTACTTCCCCAGGAGTAAGCACACTTTCTCTCTGTGATGGTTACTTTACTAGAGGGGCAAATGGTCATTTTATCGGGGGGGGGGGGGGGGGGGGACGGACGGACGGACTGAGGCTGATGGCGGCTTTACTGGATCGGGCTGATGGTCATTTTACAGGGGGGGACGGAGGCTGATGGTCACTTTACTGGAGGGGTCTTATAGTCTCTTTACTGAGGGGTCATTATACTGTGAGTGGGGGGCTGATGGTAATTTTACTGTGTGTGGGGGGCTGATGGTCATTACTGTGAGTGGGGGGCTCATGGTCATTACTGGGAGTGAGCGGCTGATGGTTATTTTACTGTGGGTGGGGGGCTGATGGTTATTTTATTGTGAGTGGGGGGCTGATGGTCATTTTACTGTGAGTTGGGGGGCTGATGGTAATTTTACTGTGAGTTGGGAGACTGATGGTCATTTTACTGTGAGTGGGGGCCTGATGGTCATTACTGTGAGTGGGGGGCTGATGGTCATTACTGTAAGTGGGGGGCTGATGGTCTTCAAGTGGTTTCCGCCTCTGACCTCCCATTGAAATTAATAGGAGGCAGAAAAAACCTGCGGCGCTCGTTTGGTGCTTTTTTGTCTGCGGTTTTTGCATTCGCTTCAACGGCTTAAAAAAAATGTGGGCAAAAAAACAATGCTGTCAATTCAAAATCTGCCTCAAAATTCCTAAATGAATTTGGAGGCAGATTTTTAGTTTCTGCTTTACAAAAAAACGCTGTGTGAACATACCCTAAGAGTGTAGTGCTTGTTTTTAGCCATTTTTTGTTGTTTTGTAAACAATTTTTGGGAGGGGTGCCCTGAGAATTATTTTTTTTTCCTGGGGTGCCTCGAGCCTGAAAAGGTTGGGAAACTCTGCCATAGATTCACAGTTCTCACAGTAAAGAAGGCTTGTCGCCTCTGCAGGTTGAACCTTTTTTTCTCCAGACGGAGGGAGTGCCCCCTTGTTTTTTGAGGGGGTTTACATGGAACAGGATTTCACCATATTTTTTTGTATGTGCCATTAATATATTTATATAAGTTAATCATGTCCCCTCTTAGTCGTCTCTTTTCAAGTCTAAATAGGTTTAATTCTTTTAATCCTACCTCATAACTTAGATTCTCCATGCCCCTTATTAGCTTCGTTGCTCTTCTTTGTATTTTTTCCAACTCCAGGGCAACCTTTATTTGAACTGGAGCCCAGAACTGGACTGCATATTCTAGATGAGGCCTCACTAATGCTATGTAAAGTGGTAGTAATATATACCTGTCCCGCGAGTCCATGCCTCTTTTAATACTGGACAATATTTTGCTGGCCTTTGAAGCAGCTGATTGACATTGCATGCTGTTATTTAGTTTATGATCTACAAGTACACCCAGATCCTTCTCAACAAGTGACTCCCCCAGTATAGCTCCCCCTAGGACATGTGATGCATTCAGATTGTTGGTACCTTTCCCTCATTTGTAACGACCCAAACGATAAAACTATAATGTTATTTTTCCCACACAGTGAACGACGCAAAAAAAATAAACGAAAAACAATGCTAGAATCACAATTTTTTGGTCACCACCACTCCGAAAATATAGAATAAAAAGTGAACAAAAAGTCGCATGTACCCCAAAATAATACCAATACATACTAGAACCTCTCCTGCAAAAAACAAGCCCTTACACAGGTTTTTTGACTGAAAAATAAAAAAGCTATGGCTCTCAGAATATGGTGACACAAAAATGTATTATTTTCTAAACAAGTGATTTTATTTTGCAAACGCTGCAAAACATAAAAAACTATATACATATGGCATCGCCGTAATCGTACCGACCTGCCGAATGAAGTAAAACTGTCATTTATAGCGCCTGATGAACGCCGTAAGAAGTAAAGAATTTAAAATGCCAAAATCACTGTTTTTAGTCACCTTAGCTCTAAATACAATGTAATAAAAAGTGATCAAAAAGTTGTATGTACGAAAAACCCAAAAAACAATGGAGGAGTCGCAGTTTTTTCCAATTTCACCCCGCAAATAATTGTATTTTCGGTTTTCCAGTACATTATATGGTACTTTAAATGTGCCAGTAGAAACTACAACTCTTCCCGCATAAAATAAGCTCTCACACGGCTCTATTGACGGAAAAAGAAAAAAGTTATGGCGTTTGGAATGCGAGTAGTGAAAAACTAAAATGGAAAAGCAATAATGGATCAGTCCTGAAAAGGATTATTAATTTCTAATAAAAAAAAATATTATTACCACATGTTGGGTATTGTCGTACTCGAGCATTTACAAATGCTGTGGTGCTTTTTCTCCTTTATCCCTTGTGAAAATGAGAATAATCTTGATATTTATTTTTACGGCCTAACTCCACAAAATTCTGCAAAAAACCTGTGGGGTTAAAATGCTAACTATAACCCTAGAAAAAAATCCTTGAGGGGTGTGTTTACCCATATGGGGTTACTTTTGGGGTGTTTCCACTGTTTTGGCCCTCCAGTGCATTGCAAACGTGACATGGCACTGAAAACCATTCCGACAAAATCTGCACTCCAAAATCCAAATGGCATTCCTTCCCTTCTGAGACCTGCTGTGGGTCCAAACAGCAGTTTATTACCACATATGGGGTATTTCTGTAATCGGGAGAAGATGCTTTACAAATGTTGGGTGCATTTTCTTCTTTATTCCTTGTAAATATTACAAATTACGATGTTTTTTCAGAAAAAAAAGTAGATTTTCATTTTCACAGACTAAGGCCCCATGCACACGAACGTAAAAACGCCCGTAATCACGGGCCGTAATTACGGGCCGTAATAACGGGCCCATAGACTTCTATTGGCCACTGGTACATCCCCGTCTGCTTACGGGAAGGTTACCGGGCCGTTGAAAAATATAGAACATGTCCTATTTTAGGCCGTAATTACGGCACGGGCAGGCCCATAGAAGTCTATGGGGCTCCCGTAATTACGGGTGACTACGTGTGTGCACCCATAATTACGGGAGCGTTGCTAGGCGAAATCAGTGGATAGTCACTGTCCAGGGTGCTGAAAGAGTTAACTGATCGGCAGTAACTATTTCAGCACCAAGGACAGTGACTACCGATCACAATTTAAATCAACGTATAAAAAAAATACTTACCCAGAACTCCCTGCTTCTTCCTCCAGTCCGGCCTCCCGGGATGACGTTTCAGCCCATGTGACCACTGCAGCCAATCACAGGCCAATCACAGGCTGCAGGGGTCACATGGACTGCCGGGTCATCCAGGGAGGTCGAGCAGGATGTCGAAAGAGGGACGTGTCACCAAGACAACGGCCGGGTAAGTATGAATTTCTTTTACTTTTAGCTCGGAAAGGGCTGCCCCTTCTCTGTATCCTGCACTGAAAGAGAGAAGGGGCTGCCGATTAGTGCAGTGCAATTTTGCAGCGAAAACTTGCCTGTAAATACAGGTGGAATACTGGAGACACCGGACCCGTATTTACGGGCACGGGTCCGTAAATACTGGTGTAATATGGGTCGAATACGTGTGACCAAGGACCCGTATTTACGCCAGTATTTACGGACAGTAAAAAATACGTTCGTGTGCATGGGGCCTAATTCCAATAAATATAGCAAAATACCTGTGGGGTCAAAATGCTAACTATATCCCTAAATAAATTTCTTGAGGGGTGTAGTTTCCAAAATGGAGTCATTTTTGGGGTTTTCCATTGTTTTGGCCCCACAAGACCTCTTCAAACCTGACATGGTGCCTAAAATATAATCTAAAAAAAAGGAGGCCCCAAAATCCTCTAGGTGCTCCTTTGCTTCTGAGGCCGGTGTTCCAGTCCATTAGGACACTAGGGCCACATGTGGGATATTTCTAAAAACTGCAGAATCTGGGCAATAAATATTGATTTGCGTTTCCCTGGTAAAACTCTCTGTGTTACAGATAAAAATGTATTACAAATGAATTTCTGCAAAAAAAAATTACATTTCTAAATTTCCCCTGCTGGTTTGAATACATTGAGGTGTGCAGTTTTTAAAATGGGGTTATTTATTTGGGGATTCTAGTATATAATATACATGAAAAAATAGCCTTTTGACATTTTCTTGAAAACATGAGAAATTGCTGCTAAAGTTCTAAACCTTGTAATGTCCTAGAATAATAAAAGGACGTCCAAAAAATGATGCAAATAGAAAGTAGACATATGGGAAATGTTAACTACCGTGTTTCCCCGATAGTAAGACACCCCCGATTGTAAGACGTATCGGGGGTTTCAGGGGGGTCGGCTAATATAAGCCGTACCCCGAAAGTAAGACATATGTCTTACTTTCGGGGAAACACGGGGTATTGCCGCCTCCTGCCCACTTCCGCGCCGCCCCCCTCTCCATACGTCACCCCCAGCACTTGTCAATGCCGCCTCCTCCTTAAAACCCGAGCCATAGACTTTTTACGGCTCGGGTTTTAACTTGCTGCCCGCGCGATCGGGCAGCTGAATGTCGGGTCTCCGGCTGTCAGTGACTGCCGGGGACCCGGAGGAGAAGATAGAAGCAGCTTTAGCTGCTTCTGTCTTCTCCGATGTGTTTTTACACAGCGTTCAATGAACGCTGTGTATAGGAATAGAGACAGCAGCAGCGGCGCTGTCTCTATTCCTCCCGATGATCATGTGACAGGTCACATGATCGCCGGGTCCCGTTAGTGGCAGGCTGCTGCTGTGTCTAACAAGACCCAGCACAGCCCTATTAGTGACAATCGTCACTATGAGAGGGCTGATTTCCCCTGTAACTGGGGCTGCTGTGCAGCTCCAGTTACAGGGGAAAAGATGGTGTAAAAGAAAGAAAAAAATATATATAAAGTTCCCCAAAGGTCTTTTTTGACCTTTGAGGGACAGACCATAGTAATAAAAAAATAATAAAGTAAAGTGCAAAAAATTCGACAATTTTTTTCTAATATAAGACATACCCCGAAAGTAAGACATAGTGGGGCTTTTGGGGATAAAAAGAAAGTAAGACACTGTCTTACTTTCGGGGAAACACGGTAGTAACTATTTTGTGTGGTATTACTATCTGTTTTACAAGCAGACCCATTTCCATTTAGAAAACATAACATTTTTGCACATTTTCTCGACATTTTGGTATTTTTCACTAATAAATATTGAATTTAGCGCCCAAATTTTTCCCCTAGCATAATATACAATATGTAGAAGTTCAGATAGCACCAGCTCGTGGGGGGGGGGGGGGGTGCACGGATACGGGCCCAATCCAATTCTGAATAAGGAAACAGTATCCTGCACACCAATTGGAGTGAAGATTTTTTATTAATTATTGTTATTTATCTTAATGCCAGTGACAGAGTGCAATCTCTCGGTCTAAATGACCTTTTTTTTCAGAAGAACAATCAAGGTGTATACATATAACATAAGTGGGGGTTCTCCATATATGCATGTCATAACGATAGAATGTACATTTTAATAGACCTCCATGGAGTACTCAAAAGAGTAAACAAAACAATATGAACAGGAAGAACAGGTTGATACATCAAATCACAGGCTCAACACCAGGATAGTATATATACTACCGTTCAAAAGTTTGGGGTCACCCAGACAATTTTGTGTTTTCCATGAAAACTCACACTTATATTTATCAAATGAGTTGCAAAATGACTAGAAAATATAGTCAAGACATTGACAAGGTTCGAAATAATGATTATATGATAATAATTTTCTCCTTCAAACTTTGCTTTCGTCAAAGAATGCTCCATTTGCAGCAATTACAGCATTGCAGACCTATGGCATTCTAGCTGTTAATTTGCTGAGGTAATCGGGAGAAATTTCACCCCATGCTTCCAGAAGGCCCTCCCACAAGTTAGTATTGTGAGAGACTAGACATGGACCACACAATCCACAATATATACATTGATCTGAGCTGCTAGGCATAATTTGGAAACATGAACATGAGGTTCTTTGTAAACATTTTGATCAAACTGTATAAGCCCACTTGCCACTTCACGGCGACCTCTTTAAAGTGGGTCCCTACTCTATCGGCTGCAGCACCGCATGGCGGCCCCCGCCACCGCAGCACCGCTCTCGCAGAGGGAGCAACCCAGTGGTCCAAAAGCACCCATGCTAAACAGACCGTGCCAAGCCTCCTTGGCTCTGGGCCACGTCCCCCCACAAGTGCAGCACTACAGCAACAGACACCACCATACAGCACCACAACATGTGAACAGATGGAATGAGCTCACCTTGCCATGCGCCCCCAGTGGCCAACTGAGAGCACAAGCAAGAGCAGGAACACTTATGAGGTCATTCCTGAATTAAAATCAGCTGGGTATTTTTTCAAATTCGTGGAGTGCTGGTACCAAGTAAAACAAAAGAAATGAGGAGGATACACTATACAAATCAGTATTGTGAGAGACTAGACATGGACCGCACAATCCACAAGTTGGATTGGCTTGATGGGCACTTCTTGCGTACCATACGGTCCCACAACAGCTCTATGGGGTTGAGATCTGGTGACTGCGCTGGCCACTCCATTACAGATAGAATACCAGCTGCCTGCTTCTTCCCTAAATAGTTTTTGCATAATTTAGAGGTGTGCTTTGGGTCATTGTCCTGTTGTAGGATGAAATTGGCTCCAATCAAGCGCTGTCCACAGGGTATGGCATGGCGTTGCAAAATGGAGTGATAATGTAATGGCAGGAAGGAGGTGAAGGGAAAGTGAGCCCTAATCTACCCACCGCCCTGTCCCTGCCTACTTGAAACGACCCGCCCTAGGCGACGAGGTACAACTGGGCGGCGGTCCCTACGCTGTCTAAGTGCACAGGAAAACAAACAGGGAACACGCAAGGGAAGGGGCAGTAGCCACGGAACGCCACGAGGAAACGGAGCGGCGAACGAACAGTCAGGACCAGGACGAAGTGAGTACACCCGAGCGGGCACGGAGACAGAAGCAAGCCAGGGGCAAAGCAAAGAAGGTCAAGCAGAACTGCAGCAAGGCAGAAGCACGGCAGAAGCAGGCTGGAGCAAGCAGCAGTGGGGCCAGGAATCCAAAAGAATTACAAGCACTGAGGGAGAGAACAGGGCAGGTAATAAAGGACAGGGGGCGGAGCTAACTCCGACAGACCAGGCCGCGATAGGCTCTCCCACTCCTGAGCCTGCCACCCTGGTTGGTGGGAGATGGTGTCAGTCGAACAGGTCTGGCCTCAGGTGTGGATTGATTAATCACAGGAGTATACCTAGATGAAGTACCTGGCAGATCCCTAACAGTACTCCCCCTTTTATGAGGGGCCACCGGACCCTTACTAAGGGGACCCGGTTTAGTGGGGAAGAGAAGGTGGAACCTCCTGATCAATACCCCAGCGTGAACATCACGGGCAGGTACCCAAGTCCTCTCCTCCGGCCCGTATCCTCTCCAATGGACCAGGTACTGGAGGGAGCCCTGGACCATCCTACTGTCCATAATCTTGGCCACCTCGAATTCCACCCCCTCAGGGGTGAGAACGGGAACAGGAGGTATCCTCGAGGGGGACCAGGACGGGGAGCAGCGTTTAAGGAGGCAGGCATGGAAGACGTCATGTATGCGAAAGGATGGGGGGAGCTCCAGACGGAAGGATACAGGGTTGAGGACTTCAATGATCTTATAAGGTCCAATAAATCGGGGAGCAAACTTCCTGGACGGGACCTTAAGGCGCAAGTTCCTGGACGACAACCAGACCAAATCCCCGACGACAAACCGGGGGTTAGCAGAACGTCTACTATCCGCCTGAATCTTTTGTGCGCTCTGGGACGCCTCTAGGTTCTTCTGAACCTGGGCCCAGACAGTGCACAGTTCCCGATGAACATCCTCTACCTCAGGATTATTGGAACAACCAGGGGAGACGGAGGAGAACCTTGGGTTAAACCCGAAATTACAGAAAAACGGGGAGACCCCTGACGAGTTACTGACCCGGTTATTCAGGGAAAATTCAGCAAGGGGAAGGAATGAGACCCAATCGAATTGACAGTCAGAGATGAAACACCTTAAATATTGTTCCAGGGATTGGTTGGTCCTTTCCGTTTGGCCATTAGTTTCGGGATGGAAGGCGGAGGAGAAGGACAGATCAATCTCCAACTTTTTACAAAAAGCTCTCCAAAATAAGGAAACAAATTGTACCCCTCTGTCAGAAACGATATTGACTGGGGCCCCATGGAGACGCAGGATGTGTTTCACAAACAAAGAAGCTAACGTCTTGGCGTTAGGTAGCTTCTTAAGGGGCACAAAGTGGCACATCTTGCTGAAGCGGTCGACTACCACCCACACCACCGACTTGCCCTGAGATGGAGGCAAATCGGTGATAAAATCCATGGAGATATGGGTCCAAGGTCTCTGGGGAATGGGCAAGGAACGTAGTAGGCCCGCAGGTCGGGACCTAGGGGTTTTGGACCTAGCGCAAACCTCACAAGCGGCGACGTAAGCCCTAACATCTTTAGGCAACCCAGGCCACCAATAGTTTCTGGTAATGAGGTGTTTGGTGCCCAAGATGCCAGGATGACCAGATAGAGCAGAGTCATGGTTTTCCCTGAGTACCCTCAGCCGGTATTGCAGGGGAACAAACAGTTTGTCCCCAGGGACGTTCCCGGGAGCTGCACCCTGATCAGCCGCGATATCAGAAGCTAAATCAGAATCCGTGGCAGAGACGATTATACCAGGGGGTAAAATACAAGCAGGATCCTTCTCGGAAGGAGGATTGGCCATGAAACTACGTGACAGAGCATCAGCCTTAATATTCTTGGACCCAGCCCTATAGGTAACCAAGAAATTAAATCTGGTAAAGAATAGTGCCCACCGAGCTTGTCTAGGATTAAGCCTCCGGGCCGATTCTAGGAAAACCAGATTCTTGTGATCCGTAAGGACCGTTACCTGGTGTCTGGCCCCCTCCAGGAAGTGCCGCCACTCCTCAAAAGCCCATTTAATGGCTAGAAGTTCGCGGTTGCCAATATCATAGTTACTCTCCGTTGGCGAAAACTTCCTAGAGAAGTAAGCACAGGGGCGGAGATGGGTGAGGGAGCTGGTACCCTGGGACAAGACGGCCCCCACTCCCACCTCGGAAGCGTCAACCTCCACGATAAATGGCTCCTCTTGGTTGGGCTGAATCAGCACGGGGGCCGAGATAAAGCACTTCTTGAGAGTCTCAAAGGCCTGGACGGCCTCAGGGGGCCAATGGAGGACATCAGCACCCTTGCGGGTAAGGTCCGTAAGAGGCTTAGCGACGACCGAGAAGTTGGCAATAAATCTCCTGTAATAGTTGGCGAACCCTAAAAAACACTGTAACGCCTTAAGGGAGGCAGGTTGGACCCATTCCGCCACAGCTTGAACCTTGGCAGGGTCCATGCGGAATTCATGAGGAGTGAGGATTTGCCCTAAAAATGGTATCTCCTGTACCCCAAAGACACATTTTTCAGTCTTAGCAAACAGATTATTCTCCCGAAGGACCTGGAGCACCTTCCTGACATGCTCCACGTGGGAGGACCAGTCCTTGGAAAACACCAGTATGTCATCAAGGTACACAACAAGAAAATTACCCAGGTACTCTCTCAGGATTTCATTAATAAAATTCTGGAAGACAGCAGGGGCGTTACACAACCCAAAGGGCATGACCAGGTATTCGAAATGACCCTCGGGTGTGTTGAACGCAGTTTTCCACTCATCCCCCTCTTTGATGCGGATAAGGTTATATGCCCCCCGTAGATCGAACTTAGAAAACCATTGGGCTCCCTGAACCTGATTAAAAAGATCCGGAATCAAAGGAAGTGGGTACTGGTTCCTTACGGTGACCTTATTCAGGTTACGATAATCAATGCACGGCCTAAGACCACCATCCTTCTTCCCCACGAAGAAGAAGCCAGCACCTACAGGAGAAGTTGAGGGGCGAATGAAACCCTTGGCCAGGCATTCTTGGATATACACCCTCATAGCTTCACGTTCAGGACATGAAAGATTAAATATCCTACCCTTAGGAAGCTTGGCACCAGGCACCAAATCGATAGCGCAATCGTAATCTCTATGGGGGGGCAACACCTCGGAGGCCTCCTTAGAAAACACATCGGCGAAGTCCTGAACAAACTCAGGAAGCGTGTTTACCTCCTCCCGGGGAGAAATAGAGTTAACAGAAAGACATGACATAAGACATTCATTACCCCATTTGGTGAGATCCCCAGTATTCCAATCAAACGTGGGATTATGCAACTGCAACCAGGGAAGGCCTAAAACCAGATCAGACGATAATCCCTGCATCACCAGTACAGAGCACTGCTCCAAATGCATGGAGCCAACCAGGAGTTCAAAAACAGGAGTATGCTGAGTAAAATAACCATTAGCAAGGGGAGTTGAGTCGATTCCTACTACAGGGATAGGATAAGGTAAATCAATACAAGGCATCTTTAGAGACATAGCAAATTCCACAGACATGATATTAGCAGATGAGCCAGAATCCACGAAAGCACTGCCCGTGGCAGACCGGCCAGCAAACGAGACCTGAAAGGGAAGCAAAATTTTATTGCGTTTCACATTAACGGGAAATACCTGTGCGCCCAAGTGACCTCCCCGATGATCACTTAGGCGCGGAAGTTTTCCGGCTTCTTATTCTTGCGCCTGGGACAGGTGTTCAGTAGATGCTTGTCGTCCCCACAGTAGAAGCAGAGACCATTCATTCTGCGAAACTCCCTACGTTGTCGAGGGGACATGGAGGCCCCGAGTTGCATAGGTACCTCCGAGTCCTCCGTGGAGGGGCGAGGAGACGGGACCTCGGGGGGGATCGCAGAAAAGTCAGAGGGGAGCACACTGAAGCGTTCTAGCTGACGTTCCCTGAGACGTCGGTCAAGTCGTACTGCTAGGGCCATAACCTGGTCAAGGGAGTCAGACGAGGGGTAGCTAACCAGCAGATCCTTCAGGGCGTCAGATAATCCTAACCTAAACTGGCACCTTAGGGCCGGATCGTTCCACTGAGAAGCTACGCACCACTTCCTAAAATCAGAACAGTATTCCTCAACCGGTCTCCTACCCTGACGTAAGGTCACCAGCTGACTCTCGGCTAAAGCAGTCCTGTCAGTCTCGTCGTAAATGAGTCCGAGGGCAGAGAAAAAACGATCAACAGAGGAAAGTTCAGGGGCGTCAGGAGCCAAGGAGAAGGCCCACTCTTGGGGCCCTTCCTGGAGTCGGGATATGATGATACCCACCCGCTGGTTCTCGGAACCTGAGGAGTGGGGCTTTAGGCGGAAATACAGTCTGCAACTCTCCCGGAAGGAGAGAAACGTCTTACGGTCCCCTGAAAACCGGTCAGGTAACTTGAGGTCGGGTTCTAGAGGTGAGGTGAGGGGTACTACTAAAGCAGCGTCACCCTGATTGACCCTTTGGGCCAGGGCCTGGACCTGTAGGGAGAGGCCCTGCATCTGCTGGGTCAAGGTCTCAAGGGGGTCCATGATAGCGTCAGCGTAGGAGAAATGGTAGACTAGGTAAGGGCTTGTAATTATGTAATGGCAGGAAGGAGGTGAAGGGAAAGTGAGCCCTAATCTACCCACCGCCCTGTCCCTGCCTACTTGCAACGACCCGCCCTAGGCGACGAGGTACAACTGGGCGGCGGTCCCTACGCTGTCTAAGTGCACAGGAAAACAAACAGGGAACACGCAAGGGAAGGGGCAGTAGCCACGGAACGCCACGAGGAAACGGAGCGGCGAACGAACAGTCAGGACCAGGACGAAGTGAGTACACCCGAGCGGGCACGGAGACAGAAGCAAGCCAGGGGCAAAGCAAAGAAGGTCAAGCAGAACTGCAGCAAGGCAGAAGCACGGCAGAAGCAGGCTGGAGCAAGCAGCAGTGGGGCCAGGAATCCAAAAGAAGTACAAGCACTGAGGGAGAGAACAGGGCAGGTAATAAAGGACAGGGGGCGGAGCTAACTCCGACAGACCAGGCCGCGATAGGCTCTCCCACTCCTGAGCCTGCCACCCTGGTTGGTGGGAGATGGTGTCAGTCGAACAGGTCTGGCCTCAGGTGTGGATTGATTAATCACAGGAGTATACCTAAATGAAGTACCTGGCAGATCCCTAACAGATAACCTTCCTTATTCAAAATCCCTTTTACCTTGTACAAATCTCCCACTTTACCAGCACCAAAGCAACCCCAGACCATCACATTACCTCCACCATGCTTGACAGATGGCGTCAGGCACTCTTCCAGCATCTTTTCAGTTGTTCTGCGTCTCACAAATGTTCTTCTGTGTGATCCAAACACCTCAAACTTCGATTGGTCTGTCCATAACACTTTTTTCCAATCTTCCTCTGTCCAATGTCTGTGTGCTTTTGCCCATATTAATCTTTTCCTTTTATTAGCCAGTCTCAGATATGGCTTTTTCTTTGCCACTCTGCCCTGAAGGCCAGCATCCCGGAGTCGCCTCTTCACTGTAGACGTTGACACTGGCGTTTTGCGGGTACTATTTAATGAAGCTGCTAGTTGAGGACCTGTGAGGTGTCTATTTCTAAAACTAGAGACTCTAATGTACTTGTCTAGTTGCTCAGTTGTGCAGTGGGGCCTCCCACTTCTCTTTCTACTCTGGTTAGAGCCTGTGTGTGCTGTCCTCTGAAGGGAGTAGTACACACCGTTGTAGGAAATCGTCAGTTTCTTGGCAATTTCTTGCATGGAATAGCCTTCATTTCTAAGAACAAGAACAGACTGTCGAGTTTCACATGAAAGCTCTCTTTTTTTTTAGCCATTTTGAGAGTTTAATCGAACCCACAAATGTAATGCTCCAAATTTTCAACTAGCTCAAAGGAAGGTCAGTTTTATAGCTCCTCTAAACAGCAAAACTGTTTACAGCGGTGCTAACATAATTGCACAAGGGTTTTCAAGTGTTTTCTAATCATCCATTAGCCTTCTAACACAGTTAGCAAACACAATGTACCATTAGAACAAAGGAGTGATGGTTGCTGGAAATGTAGATATTGCATTAAAAACCAGACTTTTGCAGCTAGAATAGTCATTTAGTACATTAACAATGTATTTCTGATTAATTTAATGTTATCTTCATTGAAAAAAACTGTGCTTTTCTTTAACCCCTTAAGGACGCAGCCTAGTTTTGGCCTTAAGGCTCAGAGCCCATTTTTCAAATCTGACATATTTCACTTTATGTGGTAATAACGTCGGAATGCTTAAACCTACCCAAGCGATTCTGAGATTGTTTTCTCGTGACACATTGGGCTTCATGTTCGTGGTAAAATTTGGTCGATATATTCAGTGTTTATTGGTGAAAAATTGCAAAATTTAGAGAAAATTTTGAAAAAATTGCATTTTTCAGAATTTAAATGCATCTGCTTGTAAAACAGACGGTTATACCACCCAAAATAGTTACTAGTTCACATTTCCCATATGTCTACTTTAGATTGGCATCGTTTTTTGAACATTCTTTTATTTTTCTTGGACGTTACAAGGCTTAGAACATAAACAGCAATTTCTCATATTTTTAAGAAAATTTCAAAAGCCTTTTTTTTAAGGTACCTCTTGAGTTCTGAAGTGGCTTTGTGGGGCCTATGTATTAGAAACCCTGATAAAACACCCCATTTTAAAAACTAGACCCCTCAAAGTATTCAAAACAGCAGTTAGAAAGTTTTTTAACCCTTCAGGCATTTCACAGGAATTAAAGCAAAGTGGAGGTGAAATTTGCAAATTTCATTTTTCTTGCTGAATTTCAATTTTATTCATTTTTTTTTTCTGTAACACAGAAGGTTTTACCAGAGAAACACTACTAAATATGTATTTTCCAGATTCTACAGTTTTTAGAAATGTCCCACATGTGGCCCTACTGCGCTCGTGGACTAAAAGACAAGCCCTAGAAGCAAAGAAGCACCTAGTGCATTTTGAGGCCTCTTTTTTATTAGAATATATTTTAGGCAGCATGCCAGGTTTGAAGAGGTGTTGAGGTGTCAAAACAGTAGGAATCCCCCAATAGTGACCCCATTTTGTAAACTACACCCCTCAAGGAATTCATTTAGGGTTGTTGTTACCATTTTGACCGCACATTTTTTTCACAGCACGTATTTGAATTGGGCTCTGAAATGAAAAAAATGTCATTTTTTCCAATAAAATGTCATTTGTGATCAAAATTTCTTATTTTCACAGGGAACAAAATACCCCATTTTGTTGCCCAATTTGTCCTTAGTGTGGCAGTACCCCATTTGTGGTGATAAACTGCCGTTTGGGCCCATGGGAGGGCTCAGAAGGAAAGGAGCGCTATATGTTTGTTGGAGTCCAGATTTTGTTGGATTGGTTTTCGTGTGCCATGTCGCATTTGCAGAGCCTCAGAGGTATCAAAGCAATGGAAACCCACCAAAAGTGACCCCATTTTGGAAACTACACCCCTCAAGGAATTCATTTATGGTTGTTGTTAGCATTTTGACCGCACAGTTTTTTCACAGCACCTATTTCAATTGGGCTGTGACATTAAAAAAATGTCATTTTTTCCAATAAGATGTAATTTTTTACCAAAATTTCTTATTTTCACAGGGAACAAAATACTCAATTTTGTTGCCCAATTTCTCCTGAGTGCATCAATACCCCATTTGTGGCAATAAACTGCCGTTTGGGCCCATGGGAGGCCTCAGAAGGGAAGGAGCGCTGTGTGTTCTTTGGAGTACAGATTTTGCTGGTTTGGTTTTCGTGTGCCATGTCGCATTTGCAGAGCCCCAGAGGTATCAAAGCAATGGAAACCCACCAGAAGTGACCCCATTTTGGAAACTACACCCCTCAAGGAATTCATTTATGGGTAATGTGACCATTTAGACCCCATAGTTTCTTCACAGAACTTATTTGAATTGGGCTGGGAATTTAAAAAAAATATATTTTTTCCAATAATATGTCATTTTAGCTCAAAAATTCTTATTTTCACAAGAAATAAAATACTCAATTTTGTTGCCCAATTTGTCCTGAGTGCGGCAATACCCCATTTGTGGTGATAAACTGCCGTTTGGGCCCATGGGAGGCCTCAGAAGGGAAAGAGCGCTGTGTGTTCTTTGGAGTACAGATTTTGTTGGATTGGTTTTCGGGTGCCATGTCACATTTGCAGAGCCCCAGAGGTATCAAAGCAATGGAAACCCACCAGAAGTGACCCCATTTTGGAAACTACACCCCTCAAGGAATTCATTTATGGGTAATGTGACCATTTAGACACCATAGTTTCTTCACAGAACTTATTTGAATTGGGCTGGGAATGAAAACAAAATTATTTTTGTCAAATAATATGTAGTTTTGGCTGAAAATTTCTTATTTTCACAAGAAACAAAATACCCCATTCTGTTGCGCAATTTGTTCTGAGTGCCGCAATACCCCATTTGTTGTGATAAACTGCCGTTTGGGCCCATGGGAGGGCTCAGAAGGAAAGGACCACCATTTGGCCTACTCGGGATTTTCTAGTGCGAAGTCATGTATGCAGAAGCCCCTGAGGTACCAGTACAGTTGAAACCCGCAAGAAGTGACCCCGTTTTAAAAACTACACCCTTAAGGCATTCATCTAGAGGTGTAGTGACCATTTTGACCGGAGACCTACACCCCATAAACTGTAATGTGGGTTCTCCCGGGTATGGCAATACCCTACATGTGGCTGTTATCAGCTGCCTGGACACACAGCAGGGCCCAGAGGGGAAAGACGAGGGGGGATAAGCTGTGCGGAGTGCATCAGGGTAAGTAAAATTGGGGTAAATTATAAACCAAGGGATGTATGATAAATTTTAAAACACTTTCATACAGAGCTCTGGTTATTCGGGACACGTGTCACATTGATATATTGTGTCCTCCCTTATCCCCCTCTTATAGCAGACTTTGCACCTCTTTTGACTTTTTCCCTTCTTGCCAGTTTGGGGAACTTCTCCTGGAAAGTGTTGCCGCCCTGGTACGATGCGTGTGGCCCCGCTTCCAGAAGTACTGGGTGCCCCCCCTTCTTGGTCCCTAAAGATTAGGTTCTTGATAATCACCTCTTGAAATTCCAGGAAAGTTCCCGTCTGGCCTGCACATCGACGTAGCACGTACGCATTGTACAAAGCCATCTATGTGATGTTCCCGGCCAGCTTCTTATACCACACCGCATGGCGCTGTAGGGCTTCAGGATTTGATCTGACAAGTCCATCCCTCCCATGTACCTATTGTAGTCCAGGATGCAGTCTGGTTTGGGGGTGTCCTTTCCTTCATATATCCTAAACCTGTAGGTATACCCTGATGCACTCTCACAGCTTATACATCTACACGCCATACCTTGCCCTCTTACCCGGCAGGTACTCGCGGAATTGAACCCTCCCTTTAAAATGTACCAGGGACTCATCAATAGAAATACACTTCTCGGGGGTGTATGCTTGGGAAAACCGGGCACTGGAACGGTCTAATAGGGGTCTCCGTTTATACAAACGGTCAAAACTGGGGTCATCTCGGGGTGGGCACGGCTCATTATCAGTATAATGTAAGAAGCGAAGTATTGCCTCATTTATTTATTTTTTTAGGTTCCAGTTCAGTTCTGAAGTTGCTTTGAGGGGCCCATATATTAGAAACCCCTATCAAATACCCCATTTTAGAAACTAGACCCCTCAAAGTATTCACAACAGCATGTAGAAAGTTTATGAACCCTTTAGGTGTTTCACAAAAATTTAGAGCAAAGTAGAGGTGAAATTTACATTTTTTTTTGTCAGAAAATCCTCTTTATACCATTTTTTTTATAACACAAAAGGATTTATCACAGAAACGCAACTTAATACGTATTGCCCAGATTCTGCAGTTTTGAGAAATATCCCACATGTGGCGCTAGTGCGGTAATGGACTGAAGCACCGGCCTCCGAAGCAAAGGAGCACCTAGTGGATTTTGAGGCCTCTTTTTTATTAGGCACCATGTCCGGTTTGAAGAGGTCTTGTGGTGCCAAAACATTGGGAACCCCCCAAAAGTGACCCCAATTTGGAAACTAGACCCCTTGAGGAATCCATTGTAGTTTTCTTGGGGTGCATGCGGCTTTTTGATCAGTTTTTATTCTATTTTTAGGTGGCGTGGTGACTAAAAAACAGCAATTCTACTATTGGTTTTTTTTCGTTTTTTTTTTACAGCGTTCACCGTGCGCTATAAATGACATATTCACTTTATTCTGCGTGGCGATACGATTACGGCGATACCAGATGTTTATATTTTTTTTTTATGTCTTATGGCGTTTGCACAATAAAATACGTTTTGTAAACAATCATTCACTTTTGGTGTTACCTTATTCTAAGAGCCATAACGTTTTTATTTTTCAATTAATAAAGTCGTGCGAGGACTTATTTTTTGCGTAACGAACTGTAGTTTCGATCAGTACCATTTTTAGGTACATGCGACTTTTTGATCTCTTTTTATTCCATTTTTTGGGAGGTGAAGTGACCAAAGAATTGTGATTGTGGTTCGGTTTATTATTATTTTATTTTACGGCGTTCACCGTGCGGGATAAATAATGAAATAATTTTGTAGTTCAGGCCGTTACGGACGCGGCGATACCAATTATGTATAGTTTATTTGTTTGTTTATATATTTTTATTAATAATAAAGGACTGATAAGGGAAACAAGGGGATTTTTACTTTTATTACTTTTAAATCTTTTATTTTCTAATTTTTACACATCTTTTTTTAACTTTTTTTTCACTTTATTACTTTGTCCCACTAGGGGACTTGAGGGCAGGAGGCCCTGATCGCTATTCTAATACACTGCACTACATGCGTAGTGCAGTGTATTAGAACTGTCAGCTACTCACTGACAGCAAGCATAGTGGGTCCTGACGTTGTCAGGACCCACTAGGCTTCCGTCTATGGCATAGCCGGACGCCATTGTTTGGTGTCCGGTTGCCATAGTCACCATCGCCGGCCGCTATCGCGTAGCAGGCCGGCGATGGCAGCTTAACCCCTAAAAAGCCGCGATCTCTATAGAACGCGGCTTTTAAGGGGTTAATCAGCGGGGACACAGCGATCGGTCCCCGCTGTAGGAGCTGTGACAGCTGCTGAACAAGACAGCAGCGTCACAGCTCCTGTATGTGTCGGGAGGACGGCCGAAACGGCCGTTACTCCCGAGACGTACTATTACGGCATGGAGCGCGAACGATACAGCTGCCATGACGTAATAGTACGTCAAGGAGCGGGAAGGGGTTAAAAAATAAGGAAATTTCTAAGTGACCCTAAACTTTTGAACGGTAGTGTATATATATATATATAATACTTATATTAGGGGATAGTAATGGCAGTGTAGCTAAATAGGTAATGGTGTCTGGTGTGTTCCACGCTCTCATTATAACTAGCGCCAACAGGTCTGACATTCGTCAGGTGTGGGGCGCGATGACGTCAATCCTGACGTCTTAGCGTCTAACAAAGTAGCGGGCATGTCTATGTTGTTCGCGTGTGGAGGCGTTGCAGGACAGAGGTATGTCAACAGATGGTGGAGAGAATAGAATAGAAGTAGGCTAAACATAGTGGTAAGGAGGAAAACTGAATTGTAATGTGGTGTATCATGCTTTTTGAAGCGAGAGGGATAGATAGGATGGTGTTCGACGCACTCTGTTTATGTAAGTTGTTGGTAATAGATGAACCGTTACAAAATGTATAATCATTGGCAGCATCAAAGATAATTATATTAATGATAAGGTAAGGTGAGGAAAGAGAAACTAATGATGGAAATGTTCCTATGGAGAAATTATGGCCAAGACCGTGTTTCTTTTAAAAAAATGTTTTTTTTCATAAAAAGGGGTTTTCGAAAAAGTTTTAGAAAAACGTTATCTATTTGCTATATCCATAAAAAATTATACAAGGACTGTCTAGTGGATCAACAGCAGTCCCCGTCGCGACATGGTATAATTCAGCATGTCTAGAAAAAGAAGTAATCATATAGTAGTTAGGACTTGAGTAAAGTTGGAAATATATACATATAGAATTTGGTACATCATTAGACATCAGAAATATTGTATAACATGTCTGGTAGTATCAATTTTATTGTCACATGCCAAATTAATCGTACCGCCTAGAGCGATTGTACAATATAGGTTTATAAGAAACTACTTAGTTCGTATTCTCTATTGAGTCCCAATGTTCTAGTGTTGCAACTTATGGATCCAGAAGGCCTCCCTTCGTTTGACGGTTCTGATCCTATCCCCCCCTCTCCTTGGGGCTGGTATATGTTCAATCCCCTGGAACCTGAGTTGTGCAATATTGTGCTGTTTCTTGATAAAATGTGAAGGGTGGGGAGTAGTGTTTTACTGCAACGTATGTTTGACTTATGTTGGCAGATCCGGTCTTTTATGCATTGTGTAGTTTCACCTACATAGATCAAGCCACATGGGCATTTGATCATGTAAGCAACATAATTTGTATTGCATGTGAAAAACTCATGAATATGTATATCCTGGCCAGTATGGGGGTGATGTATTTTGTCACCTTTGATGATGTGAGAACATTGGAGACAGGATCGGCATGGGAAGATTCCTTTCTTAGGGGTACTTAGGAATGTTTGTCGTGGTATTCTTTTAGATGAGCCTTTATCGGCCTTCATAAGTTTGTACCTGAGGTTTTTTTTTCTTTTGTACAGGGTAAAAATAGAGATTTAAATTCTTCGATCTGGGGATACGCTTCTTAACCCCTTAATGACCGGGCCATTTTGCACGTTAATGACCAAGGATTATTTTTTGTTTTTTCACGGTCGCATTCCAAGAGTCGTAACTCTTTTTTTATTCTGTCTACATAGCCGTATAAGGGCTTGTTTTTTGCGGGACGAGTTGTATTTTGTAACTGTACCATTTTTAGATGCATATAATATATTGATTAACTTTTATTAACTTTATTTTAGGAGAGAATTGAAAATAAGCAGCTATTCCAGCATTAATTTTCACGTTATAAATTGACGCCGTTTACTAAGCAGCGTGAATAACATGTTAACTTTATTCTATGGGTCGGCACGATTACAGGGATACCAAATATGTAAAGGTTTTATATGTTTTTTCTACGTTTGCACAATAAAAACCCTTTTAGAAAAAAATTACTTGTTTTTGCATCGCCGCATTCCAAAAGCCGTAAAGTTTTTATTTTTCCGTCGATGTGGCCGTACGTGGGCTTGATTTTTGTGGGACAATGTGTAGTTTTTATTAGTACTATTTTGGGATACATAGGACTTATAGATTAACTTTTATTTTATTTTTTATGGGGGGAATGGGAGAAAAGAGAGAATTTTGACGTTGTTTTTTGCGTTTTCTTTGGACGCCGTTCATCCGGCGGTTTAATTAATATGTTCATTTTATTGGTCAAGTCGTTACGATCGCGGGGATACCATATATGTGTATGTGTGATTTGTTTTGACCGTTTTACTAAATAAAACCACTTTTTGGGCCAAAAAAGTAGTACTTCGTATACCAAAGCATTATTGCCTGTCAGTGTAAAACTGACAGGCAACCTGTTAGGTCATGCCTCCGGCATCGCCTAACAGGCAGATGCTGAAGGCAGACCTGGGGGTCTTTGTTAGACCCCCGGCTGTCATGGAAACCCGACGGCGACCCGCGATTTGTTTGCGGGGGCGCCGATCGGGTGACAGAGGGAGCTCCCCCCTCTGTCAAACACATTAAATGCCGCTGTCACTATTGACAGCGGCATTTAATGGGTTAAACTGCCGGAATCGGCGCACGCTTCGATTCCGGCAGTTGCAGCAGGAGCCAGGCTGTGTATAACAGCCGTGCTCCTGCCGCTGATCGCGTGGGTACAGTCTCAGTACCTGCGCCATCACAGGACGGATATATCCGTCCTCCTGCGCGAACTAGCAGCTGCTGAGGACAGATATATCCGTCCTTCGGCGTTAAGGAGTTAAAGTAGAGTCCAGTGTTTCCTAATTATGTGGTGTATTTTTTGTGAACAGGGGTGATAAGTGTGTACGAATGGAATACGTTTCATTTTTTCTTTGTTAGTTTTGCCTGTGGTCGTCTCCCTTGCCCTTTCTAATGTGTCTATTGGATAGTCCCTCTCTCTAAATTTCTGGGTCATTTTGTCCATTCTAACCTGCTTGTCATCAACTATCCTCTGTACCCGATTGTACTGGGATTTGGGTAGTGAATTATTTGTTGACAGAGGATGGCCGCTGGAGTAGTGGAGTAGGCCATTTTTGTCTGTTTCTTTTGTATGTAGATCAGTGGTTAGTTTACCATCCTCATTTTTCATGACTTGTGTGTCTAGGAAGCTAATAGATGAAATATTGTAGGTCATGGTGAACTGAAGTACAGTCTAGATACTATTGAGATAGTTTGTAAAATCTATTAGTTTATTTAGTGGGTCATGCCAGAGACAGAAGATGTTGTCAATATATCTTTTTCCACATGAGTATGTGTTTTTTTAATTCAATATGAGGATAGACAAAATGTTCCTCGAAAAAGGCCATGTAGCTATTTGCATATGGGGGGCTACATGCAACCCCATTGCTGTCCCTTGGTTTTGTACAAAAATGTGTCCTCAAAGAGGAAGTAGTTTTCGTTGAGTATGATGGTGCGTAAATCTGTACTTAAGTCAATTATTTTCGGGTCCTTTCCTGAATTGGTCCTAATCTCACGTACTGCGTTCAAACCCTTGTCATTCTGTATAGAAGTATACAAACTGCATACATCTAAGGGGACCATGACGGTGTCAAGTGGAATCTCACGGAGTGTATGAATGGCTGTGAGGAAGGTGCTGGTGTCAAGTAGAAATGACCTAGTATTTTTTATCAGGGGGGTAAGAAGTTTTTCCATGAAAATGGAAAGTGGGGACAGTATGGAATCTCTGGAGGCTACGATGGGGCGTCCTGGTGGGTTCTCTAGTTTTTTGTGCATCTTGGGTAATGTGTAAAATACTGGTGTGATAGGATGATGGTTAGTTAGGTAAGTAGCTGTATCCTGATATATGGTGCCCTCAAGTATGTGTTTCTCTAGGGTAGCGAACAATGGTACTAGGCAGGTTCCAACGCAAAATAATTCTTGAAAGGTGGATAGTTTAAAATGCAAACATGGTTCCAATTTTATTGTAGAAGCAGTAAAACAGGGAGACAATATCCCACAGAGAAAGGTGGATGTGAATGGTGCACGCTGCCTACGCGTTTCAGACAGCTTCCGCGTCCTTAGTCATGGCTGAAGTGAGAGTTATGACAACAAGGTTGGGGTTTATATCCGGTCAGTAACAAGTGAAATTGATTGCGTTTCACAGTAATTTGTTTGGAACGCAGAAAGAGAAAGTCGGCACGTGCCATGTCAAATGGATGTTTCAGAACCTCAAGACGAGACCGAAAACCGAAATCAAGGTAAGTAAGCTTATTTTCAATAAATTAATATTGTTGTCGTCTATGATTTTGTTGTGCAACATTATTAAGTACTTTGAGTAGTGTTTTTTGCGGTGGTTACTTGACCGGAAATAAACCCTTCTGCTTATTGAGAGATACATTTGGAAGACAAATAAATAAATAGAAAAGCTTGTGTGAGTACAGCATATACAATAGAATTATGGAAAAGATTAAAAACGTAGACAGGGACCGATATTGACATTTTTTAAGTGTGTTGAAAAATGCAAAACATGAAAGTATATATATGTTTGCATGAGCTGAGGCGTGCATTTGTTTCTGGGGCAGACAAAATAGAACATTCAAGGTTTATTTTATGCTATTATCCTTATAGGAATCTAATTATATTTATTATAATTTGTAGGGACAAAAGACTGTCTTAACATTAATTTTTAACCTTATCATATTTCATGCTTATGTTTGTTCCATTGAAGGCATTGGAAATTTGAGAAATCATTCTTAATTTGTAGTTTAAAGTAATGTTTACTTTCTATGAAAAGAAGGAAAAAGGATATGGCATTGAATAATGTAGATTAGAGGCTAACTATTAGGTTTCATGATTATTTTACTAATGGAACATTAATTCTTTCTTCAAGTTTAGTCCATGTGGGTGTCTAGTTTTCAGGCGTTATATCCAATATGCTTCCCTTCCTAGTATTTTATGCTTTAAATTTCCTCCTCGTTTGGGTGTGTATTCTCAATGGCATAACATTTGAGAGTATTGGTGGACCTATTATGATGGTTAATGAAATATTTGGCTGCACTGGATATGTTGGTGATATTGGGATTTCTGATGTAACTTAAGTGTTCTAATACTCTAGTTTTGAATTTGCGGCTTGTGCAGCCTATATATTTTAAGTCACAGTCTGTGTACTCTAAAATGTAGACTACGGCTTCACTATTACAATTGATGTCGTTTTTAATGGAGAAGTTGTTTGTATCCGTAGAATCGGTGAAAGTTTTTTTGGGGAGAGCATAAGAGCATATTTTGCATGGGTGTGTACCGCATTTGAAAAAGCCTTTTTGTTCCAGCCAAGTAGTTTTGTGTTCGTCTGGTTGTAACATGGAGGGGGACAAGAAATTACCTACGATGGGAGCTTTACGGGCTACGACTCTACACCCATCTTTTAAAATATTTTCCAACACCTGGTCTTCCTTGAGAATTGGTAAGTGTTTGACAATAATGTTTTTTATTTTCATAAATTGATTACTGTGTTGTAATATTAGAGTTGGTTTATTTGTATTAAACACTATAGGATCAGTAAGTTAGTTGTCCCTGTTTTTTTTTTTTAAGTAATAGAAATTGCTCTTTTCAGTGTCCAATGGGGATAGCCTCGTTTTTGTAATCTTTTTGAAATTACTTGTTGTTCTATTTCATAACTAGTTTGAGTATTACAGTTGCGTTTTGCTCTGTGCATTTCACACACAGGGATGGATGTTATTTTTGTTTTGGATGGTTGCTTTTTGCATGAAGTATAGTATTTCCTGAGATTGGTTTACGAGGTTTTTTAGTATGTATTATTTCTCCGTCTATTCCATTTAGTTCTAGATCTAAGAAAATCATATTATTTGTATGGTAGGTGTAGGTAAATTTGAGGTTATCTGGATTAGAATTTAAGTGGTCGATGAAAAGGGGTATCTCTGAGGTGTCACCTTTCCATATGAACAAGAGATCGTCAATGCAACGACCATACAAATGTATATTTTTATCTGAGAAGATGTGTGTTTCTTCCCACCAAGCCATTACCAGGTTAGCCAGGGACGGCGAGAATTTGACCCCTATAGAGACACCCTTAAATTGTAGACAAAATTTGTTATTGAATTGGAAATAATTATACCGCATTAACCCCTTCCCGACATCCGCCGTATATGTATGGCGCTGCCGGGAAGGTGTTCCCGCAAAGCGCAGTACAGTTACGTCGCAGTGATGGTGCGGGCTCAGAAGCAGAGCCGGCACCATCACCGCGGGGTGGCAGCTGTATTATACAGCTGGCACCCTCCTGTAACTGCCAGAACCGGAGCTATTCTCCGATGCGGCTGATTAACCCCTCAGATGCTGCGCTCAATAGAGCGCAGCATCTGATATGTTTTTCACCCGACCGGCATCCCAGTGATGCAATCGCTGGGTTGCTGTGGCAATCGGACGCCAGACATTGGCGTCCGAGTCTGCCTTGTAAGGGAGCCGATGAGCCTGCGGCGCGTCCTCATAGGCTTGCTGTCAGTGAATAACTGACAGCGCTAATACACTGCACTACGTATGTAGTGCAGTGTATTAGAGTAGCGATCGGGGCATCAGGCCCTCATGTCCCTTAGTGGGACAAGTCAAAAAAGTAAATAAAAGTTAATAAAAATGTGGTAAAACAATAAAAACACACACATTTCAAATAAAAATAAAGCTAAACTGACTTTTTTCCCATAGTAAGTCTTTTATTATGGGAAAAAACGTAAAAATTAAAAAAAACGATACATAATTGGTATCGCCGCGTCCGTAACGACCCAAACTACAAAACCATTATGTCATTTATCCCGTACGGTGAACGCCGTAAAAAAAAACCATGAAAAACAACACCAGAATCTTTGTTTTTAGGTCATATTTCCTTCCAAAAAATGCTATAAAAAGTGATCAAAAAGTCACATTTACTCCAAAATAGTACTAATAAAAACGACAATCCGTCCCGCAAAAAATAATCCGTGACACAGCTTTGTGCACGCAAAAATAAAAAAGTTATGGGTCTTAGAATATGGCGACACAGAAAGCAAATGATTTTATAAAAAAAGTGATTTTATTGTGCAAAAGCCGCAATACATTAAAAAAACGATATAAATTTGGTATCGCCGTAATCGTATCGACCCGCAGAATGAAGCTAACATGTCATTTAGGGCGCACTGTAGATGCCGAAAAAAAACAACAATAATAAACTATTCCAGAATTGCTTGTTTTTGCTAATTTCCTTTACCAAAAAATTAAATAAAAAGTGATCAAAAAGTCGTATGTGTTCTAAAATGGTGCCAATAAAATCTACAGCCCGTCTCGCAAAAAACAAGCCCACACACCGCTCAATCACCTGAAAAACAAAAAAGTTACGGCACTAGTAATGCGGTGATGAAAAAACATCTCAATGTGCAGGCCGGAGGGGAACATTCCTTCAGTTTCAGGGCCCTAGTATTTAGGAACTAGGAAAGGGAATGGACATAGCACATCCGCTGGAAGCGAGGGCGCCCGTATTATACCAGCGCAAAACTTTCCCAGTAATATTTCCTAAACTACGAAGGAGAAAAAGTCCCCAAAAGGTGCAGAGCGTTACAAAAGGGGGAAGAGAAAGAAAACCGTTTATCAGTGTGACACCGGCCTGTGCATAACGGATCGCTTCACAGCGTAACACACATCTATGGATAATTGTATTATTTACCCCATTATTATACCCTCTTATTATGCCCTGATGTACTCCGCACATATTACATATATCCTGATGTTCTCCGCACAGATTACATATGCCACCACATTATAAACGGAAATACCAGCAAAACCCCAAACAGAACTATTACCAAGCAAAATCCATGCTCAAAATGGCGGTCTTTTCCTTCTTAGCCCTACAGTGTGCCCAAACAGCAATTTATGTCCACAAGTATGGCATTACCATACCCGGGAGAACCCGCTTAACAATTTATGGGGTAACATTCTCCAGGGGCACAACATCTTGTGCGGTGAATGGGCAGATCAGTGGAAAAATGGCAATTTTCACTTTGCACCATCCACTGCGTATTCATTTCTGAAAAACACCTGTGGAGTCTAAATTCTCACTACACCCCTTGATAAATGCCTTTAGGGGTGTAGTTTCTAAAACGGGGTCACTTTTGTTTGGTACATCAGTGGTTTTGCAAATGCAACATGGCGTCCGCAAACCATTCCAGCAAAATCTACGCTCCAAAAGATAAATACCGCTCCTTTTCTTCTGAATGCTCCCATATACGTAAACAGCTGATTATAACCACATATGGGGTGTTACTGTACTCGGGAGAAATTACTTTACAAATGTTGGGGTGCTTTTTCTTCTCTATTCCTTGTAAAAATGAAAAATGTTGATCTAAAACTACATCTTGTTGGAAAAAAATATATCTTTTTCATTTTCATGGCGTAATTCTAATTAATTCAGCAAAAAACCTTTGGGATCAAAATTTTCACTATACCCCTAGATGATTCCTCAGGGGGTGCAGTTTCCCAAATGGAGTCACTTTTGGGGTGTTTCCACTGTACTAGTACTACAGGGGCTCAGCAAATGTGACATGGCGCCCAGAAACCATTCCAAAATCCAAATGTTGCTAGTTCCATTCTGAGCCCTACCGTGTGTCCAAACAGATGTTTGTGACCACATGTGGGGTATTGTTTTACCCGGGAGAAGTTGCTTTACAAATTTTATGGTGCTTTTTCTCCTTCAGTCCTTGTGGAAATGAAAAAAAAATACCTAAACCTACATTTTCTTTGAAAAAATGTAGATTTTCATTTTTACGGCCTACTTCCAATAAGTTCTGTAAAACACCTGTGGGGTCAAACTGCTCACTATACCCCTAGATAATTTCCTCATGGGGTGTAGTTTCCAAAATGGGGTCACTTGTTGGGGGTTGACACTGTTTTGTCTCCTCAGGGGCTTTGCAAATGTGACATGGCCTCCGCA
Organism: Rhinoderma darwinii; assembly: GCF_050947455.1. Taxonomy (NCBI): domain Eukaryota; kingdom Metazoa; phylum Chordata; class Amphibia; order Anura; family Rhinodermatidae; genus Rhinoderma; species Rhinoderma darwinii. Next base: position 95,367,521 of record NC_134692.1, read on the forward strand.
AACCATTCCTGCAAAATTTGAGTTCCAAAAGTCAAATGGCGCTCTTTCCCTTCTCAGCCTTGCCGTGTGTCCAAACAGCCGTTTATGACCACATCGGGGTATTGTTTTACTCTGGAGAAATTTCTTTACAAATTTTATGGTGCTTTTTCTCCTTTAGTCTTTGTGGAAATGAAAAAAAATTTGCTAAACCTACATTTTATTTGAAAAAATTTAGATTTTCATTTTCACAGCCAACTTCCAAAAATTTCTGCAAGAAACCAGTGGGGTCAAAATGCTCACTATACCGCTAGATAATTTCCTCAAGGGGTATAGTTTCCAAAATGGTGTCACTTGTTGGGGGTTTCTACTGTTTTGTCCCCTCGGGGGCTTTGCAATTGCGACATGGCCTCCGCAAACAATTCTTGCTAAATTTGAGCTCCAAGAGCCAAATGGCGCTCTTTCCATTCTAAGCCGTTCTAAATAACCGTTTATTACCACATGTGGGGTATTGTTTTACTCGGGAGAAATTGCTCTACAAATGTTGTGGTGCTTTTTCTACTTTAATTCTTTTGGAAATGAAAACAAATTAGCTAAACCTACATTTTATTTGAAAAAATGTAGATTTTCATTTTCATGGCCTAGTTCCAAAATTTTTTGCAAAAAAACTGGCCGGTCAAAATGCTTGCTACACCCCAAAATAAATTCCTCGAGGGGTGTAGTTTCCCAAATGGGGTCAGTTTTGGGTGGTTTCCACTGTTTTAGTTCCACAAGACCTGTTCAAAGCTGACATGGTGCCTAAAATATATTCTAATAAAAAGGAGGCCCAAAATCCACCAGGTGCTCCTTTGCTTCTGAGGCCGGTGCTTCAGTCCAGTAGCACACTAAAGCCACATGTGGGATATTTCCTAAAACTGCAGAACCTGGGCAATAAATATTGAGTTGCATTTCTTGGGTAAAACCTTCTGTGGTACAAAAATTGGATTCAAAATAAATTTCTGGAAAAAAATGATGAACTTTGGAAATTTCACCTCTACTTTGCCTTAATTCCTGCGCAATGTCTAAAGGGTTAAGAAACTTTCTAAATGCTGTTTTGAATACTTTGAGGGGTGCAGTTTTTAAAATGGGGTGACTTATTGGCGGTTTCTAATATCTAAGGACCTCAAAGCCACAACTGAACTGGCCCCTGTAAAAATAGCATTTTGAAATTTTCTTGAAAATGTGAGAAATTGCTGCTAAAGTTCTAAGCCTTGTAACGTCCTAGAAAAATAAAATGATGTTCAAAAAACGATGCCAATCTAAAGTAGACATATGGGGGATGTTAGTTAGCAACATTTTTGTGTGGTATAACTGCCTGTCTTACAGGCCGATACATTTAAATTGAGAAAAATGCAAATTTTTGCAATTTTTCGCTAAATTTTGGTGTTTTTCACAATTAAATACTGAATGTAACGGGCAAATTTTGCCAGTAATCTCAGAATCGCTTGGATAGGTAAAAGCATTCTGGAGTTATTACCACATAAAGTGAAACATGTCAGATTTGAAAAATGAGGCTCTGTCAGGAAGGTCAAAAGTGGCCAAAGAGGGAAGGGGTTAAAAACAAAGGAACATCGAAGATGTATGTTTGAAGTTCCTGGCTATACGGACTATGTTTTAGTAAATGATAATTAAGTGCTTTATGTACTACATCATGGGGTATGCTAGTATACAGCGAAATGACATCACAATTGAGCCAGATGTAATGTTTAGACCACTTTTCATTCTGAAATGATCTTAACACGTCTCGACTGTCTCTGAGGAAATCGTGTTCACTGCCAGGGGTTGAAGAAGAGAGTCCAGCCATTTCGACATTTTCTCTAGGAGGGACCCTATCCCCGACATAATTGGTCTCATCGGTGGAGGGTCGATGCCTTTGTGTGTCTTTGGGAGGGCATGCATGATGGGTATTATCGGATGTCCCACGTCAACTGCTTTTTAGTGAGTAGACCATTATTTAAACCTTCTTTTATTAACTTCTTGATCTTGATTTGAAAGTCCTTAGTTGGATTACAGTCCAAAATTTTGTAAGTGGCTTTATCTGAGAGTAGTTTGGTAACTTTGGTCTTATACATCTCTTTATCCATGACTGTGATGCTCCCTCTTTTGTCAGACATTTTTATGTTGAGATCACTATTATCTTTTAATGATTTCATTGCTGAAATTAGCCTTTTTTGAGAAATTCCTGGGATGTTTCTGCTGTTTGACTGTATCTGATAGATGTTGTAGGTCTCTTTCTATTGCAGTTTGAAAATGGTCCATGGACTTGGTTCTTGACCCTACCGGATAACATTTTGGGTTAGTGGTTTTAAGATCGGTGGAGATGTTAACCAGTTGTTCTTGGATTTCTGTATTTAAACTTTCCAGATCTAATAGAGTTTTTTGTTTTTCAAAATGGAATGCTCCAAGGTTCTGAACATCTGTATATGGTTTTTCTTGTTCTTGGTTTTGTATATCATACTCCATATCCGGACAATTCACAAAAAGCTAGCAGCGGGATTCTGCTGAAGGTGAGCTGGAGTTTTCTTTCCATATATATTTTCTGCTTTGAAAACCGGCTTTTCGCCTCACGTGCTCATTCCTTCTTGCCCTTATAATCAGGGCTACAAACAAAACAGACATATAACCAGTCTGTTCTTCAATGCAGAAAGGTGGATGTATATATTTATACTTATGACAGTCATTATATTCCTTGCCTAATACAAATAATTGGCTTGAAATTTGTGTTTTTAATTACAAGATTTCGTATCGACGTCAAATATCAATTCCATATACAAAAATAATAAGTTTCCATCATGATGCATGAGGCACAGTATACTCGAGCAGAATTGGCTGCCAAAGTTTTTGGGAACACGGAAAACCTGTGGGAGGGCAATCATACCCTCAAAGATTTGTTTCACCAGGTGGAAAAACTCAAAGTACAAGAAGCCAAAGTCTGGTGGGACCTAACAACTCTGAATAATTACATCTCAAAACAAATGATCCCCAGGGGACTACGTATTAAAAAGATCCCATCTTTTAATATTCTAATGATTTCTATACTGATTAGAATTAAACTCTAACCAATTGTTCCCTAAAACTTATGGAACTCATAACCAAACAGGAGGAACAAAAATTGCTAAGTCTAGAAACAGATATCCAAAAAATTGAAACGCAGATCCATGCGGCCTCCAGCTCACCCAATTTTGCACTGTTAGAATCTCACACTCTCCAGTATATAGACAAATTAAATAAATCTGTAGCAGAAGTCAAAAAGAATAAATTTCATCGTGATTCAAGAGACTATGCAAATAATGAAGTCTACACCTGGAATAAAGAAGATAGAACTCCAAACAGATTCAAATCCATCTTAAAAAAGCGCAACTACACAAGGAAACAAGGCAATAGTGTTTCCAGTTTTAGTTCAACAGAACTAAGACCAAGACAAATGTATAAATACGGTTCTGACAACAGTAAATAGAATGTGTCAAAAAACGGGGTCGAAATGCCGGCAGAAAACATAAACCACACGGAACATGATCAGGGTCGTCGCCTGAGGCACTGCAAGAATTAACACCTCAATTTAACATCATTAATATTTAATCTGTTACCCTTACCGCAGCTCAAGTTCTATCGTTTGGCCTCAACTTTGCTCCAACCTGTAATTTTGACCCCTTCAATACCCTATTAGATGTAAATAAATTTATAAGGAACCTCACAGTCAGAAGACATTTTGTGAATTGTCTGGATATGGAGTATGATATACAAAACCAAGAACAAGAAAACCCATATACAGATGTTTCAGAACCTTGGAGCATTCCATTTTGAAGAACAAAAAACGCTATTAGATCTGGAAAGTTTAAATACAGAAATCCAAGAACAACTAGTTAACATCTCCACCGATCTTAAAACCACTAACCAAAAATTTTATCCGATAGGGTCAAGAACCGAGTCCATGGACCGTTTGCAATAGAAAGAGACCTACAACATCTATCAGATACAGTCAAACAACAGAAACATCCCAGGAATTTCTCCAACAGGCTAATTTTAGCAATGAAATCATTAAAAGATAATAGTGATCTCATAATAAAGGTCTGACAAAGTAGGGAGCATCACAGTCATGGATAAGAGATGTATAAGACCGAAGTTTCCAAACTACTCTCAGATAAAGCCACTTACAAAATTTTGGACTGTAATTCAACTAAGGACTTTCAAATCAAGATCAAGAAGTTAATAAAAGAAGGTTTAAATAATGGTCTACTCACTAAAAAGCAGTCTCTTTACATTGATGTGGAACATCTGATAATACCCATCATGCATGCAAGACACACAAAGGCATCAACCCTCCACCGATGAGACCAATTGCGTCGGGGATAGGGTCCCTCCTAGAGAAAATGTCGAAATGGCTGGACTCTCTTCTTCAACCCCTGGCAGTGAACACCCCCGGTTTCCTCAGAGACACTCGAGACGTGTTAAGATCCTTTCAGAATGAAAAGTGGTCTAAACATTACATCTGGCTCAATTGTGATGTAATTTCGCTGTATACCAGCATACCCCATGATGTAGCACATAAAGTATTTAAATATCATTTACTAAAACATAGTCCTTATAGCCAGGAACTTCAAACATACATCTTAGATGTTCTAATGTTTTTAATGCGGCATAATTATTTCCAAATCAATAACAAATTTTATCTACAACTTAAGGGTGTCTCTATGGGGCCAAATTCTCACCGTCCCTGGCTAACCTGGTAATGGCTTGGTGGGAAGAAACACACATCTTCTCAGATAGAAATCTACTAAATAAAAATATACACTGGTATGGTCGTTACATTGACGATCTCTTATTCATATGGAAAGGTGACACCTCAGAGATACCCCTTTTCATCGACCACTTAAATTCTAATCCAGATAACCTCAAATTTACCTACACCTACCATACAAATAATAAGATTTTCTTAGATCTAGAACTAAATGGAATAGACGAAGAAATAATACATACTAAAACACATCGTAAACCGATCTCAGGAAATACTATACTTCATGCAAAGAGCAACCATCCAAAACAAACAATAACATCCATCCCTGTGTGTGAAATGCATAGAGCAAAACGCAACTGTACTACTCAAACTAGTTATGAAATAGAACAAGTAAATTTCAAACATTTTACAAAAACGAGGGTATCCCCATTGGACACTCAAAAGAGCAATTTCTATTACTTAAAAAAAAATAAACAGGGACAACTTACTTACTGATACATAACATCATATAGTGTTTAATACAAATAAACCAACTCTAATATTACAACACAGTAATCAGTTTATGAAAATAAAAAACATTATTGTCAAACCCTTACCAATTCTCAAGGAAGACCAGGTGTTGTAAAATATTTTAAAAGATGGGTGTAGAGTCGTAGCCCGTAAAGCTCCCACCGTAGGTAATTTCGTGTCCCCCTCCATGCTACAGCCAGACAAACACAAAACTACTTGGCTGGAACAAAAAGGCTTTTTCAAATGCGGTACACACCCATGCAAAATATGCTCTTATGCTCTCCCAAAAAAAACTTTCACAGATTCTACGGATACAAACAACTTCTCCATTAAAAACTACATCACTTGTAATAGTGAAGCCGTAGTCTACATTTTAGAATGCACAGACTGTAACTTAAAATATATAGGCTGCACAATTTTCCAAGGCCTTCAATGGAACAAACATAAGCATGAAATATGATAAGGTTAAAAATTAATGTTAAGGCAGTCTTTTGTCCCTACAAATTATAATAAATATAATTAGATTCCTATCAGGATAATAGCATAAAATAAACCTTGAATGTTCTATTTTGTCTGCTCCAGAAACAAATGCACGCCTCAGCTCATGAAAACATATATATACTTTCATGTTATGCATTTTTCAACACACTTAAAAAATATCAATATCGGTCTCTGTCTACGTTTTTAATCTTTTCCATAATTCTATTGTATATGCTGTACTCACACAAGCTTTTCTATTTATTTATTTGTCTTCCAAATGTATCTCTCAATAAGCAGAAGGGTTTATTTCCGGTCAAAAAGTAACCACTGCAAAAAACACTACTAAAAGTACTTATTAATGTTGCACAATGAAGTCATAGACAACAATATTAATTTATTGAAAATAAGCTTACTTACCTTGATTTCGGTTTTCGGTCTCGGAGGTTCCGAAACATCCATTTGACATGGCACGTGCCGACTTTCTCTTTCTGCGTTCCAAACAAATTACTGTGAAACACAATCAATTTCACTTGTTACTGACCGGATATAAACCCCAACCTTGTTGTCATAACTCTCACTTCAGGCCATGACTAAGGACGCGGAAGCCGTCTAAAACGCGTAGGCAGCGTGCACCATTCACATCCACCTTTCCCTGTGGGATATTGTCTCCCTGTTTTACTGCTTCTACAATAAAATTGGAACCATGTTTCCATTTTAAACTATCCATCTTTCAAGAATTATTTTGCGCTGGAAGCTGCCTAGTACCATTGTTCGCTTCCACAGATCGTGTGCCGACACGAGTACCCGGGCGCAGCTAGCAGCGGGATTCTGCTGAAGGTGAGCTGGAGTTTTCTTTCCATATATATTTTATGCTTTCTCTAGGGTACTCTTGATTTTTGTGGCAATCTACTGGATTGGATCATGGTTAATGGGTAGGTAAATTGTTGTATCCTCCAATTGTCTATGGATCTCCTCCACATACATGGATTTGTCCATAACCACCAATGCTACTCCTTTTTCCGTTGGTTTGATGACCAGTTCTTTATCATCCACCAGAGAGGAGAGAGTTTGTCTGTCTACACTACTTAGGTTGGCCTGGCACTTGTAGTAGCCCAAGCCAAAGTCATGACTGAATAGGTCCACGTCTCTGTGGACTAGTTTGATAAATGTCTAAAGGGAGGTGAATTTTTTGGAGGAGAGAACAAGCTTTTGTTCCTCAGTCCCAGGTCTTTTGAAGTGACCAAAGGGGTCACTGTGGATGTGGCACTTTCCTCTTGTCTTGGAGTTTCCTTCTTATTGGAGAAAAAGACCAGGAGGCGCAAGGATCTGTAGAAGTGATTTAGATCCATGTTAAGCTGGAACAAATCGTATCTATATGTGGGGCAGAATGATAGGCCTCTCTGTAGAAGGAGGAGTTGTGCCGGGCCCAGGGTTTTCGATGAAATGTTCACAACCAAAGATTGTGTTGTGGAAATCATACCTGAGACCTCGTCGCCATGGTCTGATTTCCTTCCTCTACGAAGTTTGCCCCCCTCTCCTCGTACTCTTCTTGGTCGTCTGCCGCGGCGCTGGCCTAAAAAATGGCTGTTGTCATTGTATGATCTTTGATGATAGAAGTTCGCTCCTCCGCCGCCTGATCCAGATTGTGAGGACTCTGATGACCGATGTTGACCTTTATGGTTTGAACCCAGTGATGTGTATCCTTCTTGCCATTTGTAAACTCTATTGCTGCGATAGTCGTCTAGGTCCCTCTGGAATTTTCTCCTCTTTTGAATTTCAATTTCACCTCGATGGATACTAAGATTAGTTTTTAACTTGTTGTCGAAATCGGTATAATCCGTGAAGGACAGTGTGGCCCTTAGTTGATGTTCAGCTGCTGCCACCTCGTTTTTCTGATCTGCGATGTTCTTTTGTAGGTAGGCCACCGTCAATACCATTAGATCAATTGAACATTTGTTAAGGATTTGTTCGAATTGTATACAGTAATCAGGGTTATCTTTAAATATTGTGGGTCTGATGGGCATTCGTAGACCACGTGGTATCCTCTGTACCTTGATGTATTCCGCCAACATTGTGCTGTGAAGTTCTTGGTTGATGAGTCTTCTAGATGATTTTTCCAAGTCACGGCTTCTTGCCTCGGTGGGTGGTGTCTGTAGGAATTCTCTTGACGTTGTAACCTACGATAAGCTGTTATTCATCTCTTTTTGGTCGTAGGAAAATGTCAGATTTGACATGACTTCGTCTGTGCTTGTCTGAATGGGTAGATCAATGTGTAGAAGTTCAGATAGCACGAGCTCGGCGGGGGGGGGGGGGGTTACAACCCAATTCTGAATAAGAAAACTGCATCCGGCACACCAATTGCAATGAAGATTTTTTTTAATTAATTAGTGTTATATATCTTATTGCCAGTGGCAGAGTTCAACGTTTCGGTCTAAATTACCTTCTTCAGGCAATAGGAATAATAATTTTTTGGAGAAGAACAATCAAACTAAATACATATAACAAAAGTGGGGGGTTTCTCCATATGTGCATGTCATAACGATAGAATGTACATTTTAATGGACCTCTATAGAGTGCTCAAAAGAGTAAACCATAGCAAGAAATAAGCAAAATAATATAAAACAGGAACAGGTTAATACATCAAATCACAGGCTCAACATCAGGATAGTATACCATGTATTTTTCTTTAACCTATATCTCCAGACACCTTTATCTATATAGCTATACTGACATTACTATCCCCTAATAAACGCACTTTATATATATATATATATATATATATATATATATATGTGATCCTGTTGTTGAGCCTATGATTTGATGTTTCAACCTGTTCTTCCTGTTTATATTGTTTTGTTTATTTCTTGTCATGTGTCAATTACTAAGGCGGGGCCTAATGTTAGCTGGTGCAGAGGCTAACACTAACCCCCATTATTACCCCGGTACCCACCGCCACCAGGGGTGCTGGGAAGAGCCGGGTACGATCGAGTACCTGACCATCTGTAGTGGTGGTCGGGCACCTGGGGCGGCCGCTGGCTGATATTATTAGGCTGGGAAAGGCCAAATACAGTGGTCCTTCCCACCCTGGTAAAGCTAGCCTGCTGCTGCTGTGTTCTATTTGGCTGGTTATTAAAAATGGGGAAAGGACACCACATTGTTTTTTTGTTTTTTTTTAAATGACGTGGGGTCCCCCCCATTTTTCATACCCAGCCAGATACAAAACTGCTGCAGCAGCCTTAACAAAACAAGACATTTAAACCTTTAAAAAAAAAAGACCGTCACAAGCATACAATGTGATATACTTAAAGAGGCTCTATCACCAGATTATAAATGCCATATCTCCTACATAATCTGATTGGCGCTGTAATGTAGATAATAACAGTGGTTTTTATTTTGAAAAACGATCATTATTGAGCAAGTAATGAATAATTTTAGATTTATGCTAATTAGTTTCTTAATAGACAACTGGGTGTTTTTTTTAACTTTTGACCAAGTGGCCGTTGTAAAGAGAAGTGTATGATGCTGACCAATCACTGTTATATACTTCTCTTCATTCCAGCCCAGTTCCTTTCACTGCACACCGTGATCTCGCTGATTGGTCAGCGTCATACACTTCCCCTTACAATACCCAGTTGTCTATTAAGAAACGAATTTGTATAAATCTTAAATTGTTCATAACTTCTCAAAAATTATCATTTTTTCAAAATAAAAACAACTGATGTTATCTACATTACAGCGCCGATCAGATTATGCAGGAGATAGGGCACTTATAATCTGGTGACAGGAGCCTCTTTAAATACAGAAGATGATTCATGCCAACCCTGGCACTGTCTTCCTCCGTCCTCCACTGACGCGCTGTCAGTGAGGATGTTGCTGCAGCCGGAACCCCTGTCAAGAAACTAGCAGGGGAAGTGTCAGTAGAGAAGTACACAATGCTGACATCATCGGTGCTTGTCCTTCCGAGAGCAGTGAAGTAGGTGGGGGCATGTCTCAGACTTGTAGGCAGGGGCGTAGCTAAAGGCTCATGGCCCCCGATGCAAAAGTTCTTATTCGCCACCCCCCCCCGCAAACTTCTCATGGCCGATGGTCCGCAGCTTTCAGCTGCATCGCTGGGTCTCCTAAGTGACCCAACAATGCAGCACTAGCAGCCAGGGGCATCACTAAGGCTGGGTTCACACACACTACTTACGGACGTAATTCTGGCGTTCTAGCCCCGAATTACGTCCGAAAATGCGGCTCAATAGCGTCGGCAAACATCTGCCCATTCATTTGAATGGGTCTTACGATGTTCTGTGCCGACGGTAATTTTTTTTACGCGTCGCTGTCAAAAGGCGGCACGTAAAAAAGACGCCCGCGTCAAAGAAGTGCCTGTCACTTCTTCAGACGTAAATGGAGCCGTTTTCCATGGACTCCATAGAAAAACAGCTCCAATTATGTCCGTAATGGACGCAGCGAAAGTCGCCTGCACATGCCTTTACGGCTGAAATTATGGAGCTGTTTTCTCCTGAAAACAGCTCCGTAATTTCAGCTGTAACGGACGCTGCCGTGTGAACATACCCTCAGGGCTTAAAATCTCAGGGGAAATAGCCCCAATACATATGTGTCCGCCCAAAAAATGTGTGTATAGGAGACAGCATAAGATATCTAAAGCACTACGACCCTATAAACTATGGATAGGATTAGATACATTGGCTCAGCAGACAGTATCACACATGATAGGATTAAATATAGTGGCTCAGCAGACAGTATCACACATGATTGAATTAGATACAGGACTCAGCTCGCTGACAATGGCGCTCCAGCGCTGGACACAGGAAAGGTAAGAATAATAATTTTGCTTCTTTATACTACCGTTCAAAAGTTTAGGTTCACTTAGAAATTTCCTTATTTTTGCAAGAAAAGCACATTTTTTTTTCAATGAAGATAACATACAATTAATCAGAAATACACTCTATACATTGTTAATGTGCTAAATGACTATTCTAGCTGCAAACGTCTGGTTTTTAATGCAATATCTACATAGGTGTATAGAGGCCCATTTCCAGCAACCATCACTCCAGTGTTCTAATGGTACATTGTGTTTGCTAACTGTGTTAGAAGGCTAATGGATGATTAGAAAACACTTGAAAACCCTTGTGCAATTATGTTAGCACAGTTTTGCTGTTTAGAGGAGCTATAAAACTGACCTTCCTTTGAGCTAGTTGAGAATCTGGAGCATTACATTTGTGGGTTTGATTAAACTCTCAAAATGGCTAGAAAAAGAGAGCTTTCATGTGAAACTCGACAGTCTATTCTTGTTCTTAGAAATGAAGGCTATTCCATGAGAGAAATTGCCAAGAAACTGAAGATTTCCTACAACGGTGTGTACTACTCCCTTCAGAGGACAGCACAAACAGGCTCTAACCAGAGTAGAAAGAGTAGTGGGAGGCCCCGCTGCACAACTGAGCAACAAGACAAGTACATTAGAGTCTTTAGTTTGAGAAAAAGACGCCTCACAGGTCCTCAACTGGCAGCTTCATTAAATAGTACCCGCAAAACGCCAGTGTCAACGTCTACAGTGAAGAGGCGACTCCGGGATGCTGGCCATCAGGGCAGAGTGGCAAAGAAAAAGCCATATCTGAGACTGGCTAATAAAAGGAAAAGATTAATATGGGCAAAAGCACACAGACATTGGACAGAGGAAGATTGGAAAAAAGTATTCTGGACAGACGAATCGAAGTTTGAGGTGTTTGGATCACACAGAAGAACATTTGTGAGACGCAGAACAACTGAAAAGATGCTGGAAGAGTGCCTGACGCCATCTGTCAAGCATGGTGGAGATAATGTGATGGTCTGGGGTTGCTTTGGTGCTGGTAAAGTTGGAGATTTGTACAAGGTAAAAGGGATTTTGAATAAGGAAAGCTATCACTCCATTTTGCAACGCCATGCCATACCCTGTGGACAGCGCTTGATTGGAGCCAATTTCATCCTACAACAGGACAATGACCCAAAGCACACCTCCAAATTATGTAAGAACTATTTAGGAAAGAAGCAGGCAGCTGGTATTCTATCTGTAATGGAGTGGCCAGCGCAGTCACCAGATCTCAACTCTATAGAGCTGTTGTGAGAGCAGCTTGACCGTATGGTACGCAAGAAGTGCCCAACTAGCCAATCCAACTTGTGGGTGGGCTTCTGGAAGCATGGGGTGAAATTTCTCCCGATTACCTCAGCAAATTAACCGCTAAAATGCCAAAGGTCTGCAATGCTGTAATTGCTGCAAATGGAGCATTCTTTGACGAAAGCAAAGTTTGAAGGAGAAAATTATTATTTGAAATAAAAATCATTATTTCTAACCTTGTCAATGTCTTGACTATATTTTCTAGTCATTTTGCAACTCATTTGATAAATATAAGTGTGAGTTTTCATGGAAAACACAAAATTGCCTGGGTGACCCCAAACTTTTCAACGGTAGTGTATATGTTACGGATTATTTTTGTGTAATTGTGTTTTTTTACAGGTTCGGTTGTTGGACTTCGGATACGAGGACTTCAATGACGGCGTTTTTTTATTCTCAATAAAATAGTTAATGGGGTTGTGTTTTTTTATTTCAATAAAATATTTTTTCTATGTGCTTGTATCTTTTTAAACTTTATTATCACCGCCTTAGTAATGGCCGCTGGCTGATTGACAACCTCCATTACTAAGGCGGGACTTAATGTTAGCAGGTGCAAACACTAACCCCCATTATTACCCCGGTACCCACCGCCACGAGGAGTACTGGGAAGAGCCGGGTACGAACCAGTACCCGTCCATCTGCAGTGACGGCCAGGCACTGGGGCGGCCGCAGGCTGGTAGTATTAGGCTGGGGAAGGCCAAAAACAGTGGCACCTACCACCCTGGTAATGCTGCCTGCTGCTGCTTTGTTGTATCTGGCTGGTTCTGAAAATTGGGGGGGACCCGACATCGTTCTTTCCAATTATTTTTTATTTTATTTTTTTTAAATGACGTGGGGTCCCCCCTATTTTTCATAACCAGCCAGATACAATAAAGCAGCAGCAGCCTAGCATCACCAGGGTGGGAAGGGCCACTGTTTTTGGCCTTTCCCCTCCTGATAATACCAGCCTGCGGCGGCCCCGGTGCCCGACCATCACTACAGATGGTCAAGTACTGGATGGTACCCGGCTCTTCCCAGCACCCCTGGTGGCGGTGGGTACCGGGGTAATAATGGAGGTTAGTGTTAGCCTCTGCACCGGCTAACACTAAGCCCCGCCTTAGCAATGGATGCTGTCAATCAGCCGGCGGCCATTACTAAGGCGGTAGTAATATGGTTTAAAAAAAAACACAGACATAGAAAATATTTTATTGAAATAAAAAAAAACCCACACACAACCGTCATTAACCATTTTATTGATAATAAAAAAAGCCGTCATCGAAGTAGTCCTGGAATCCAACGTAGTCCAACGAGCGAACCTGTAAGAAAACACACAAAAAAAAACGATTAGTAACACATGTGTTATGCTTAGATACAGGGCCCATGTGTGATACTGTCTGTGGGTCCCTGTATCTAAGCCTACCACAAGGTAGGCTTAGATACAGGGTCCAGCAGACAGTAATCTTATACAGTATAAGATTACTGTGTGCTGGGGCCCTGCATCTAAACCTACACTGTGGTAGGCTTATATACAGGGCCCATCAGACAGGATCACACATGGGCCATGTATCTAAGCCTACCATGTGATTGGCTTAGATACAGGGCCCAGCAGACAGGATCACACAATCTGTGATCCGGTCTCATGGGCCCTCTAAGCCTGCTACATCGTAGGCTTAAAGGGGTTGTGCAGTCCCTAAACATTGATGGCCTATCCTCAGGATAGGCCATCAATAGCTGATGTGTCGGGGTCCGTCTCCCGGGATCCGCCAATCAGCTGTTTTGAAGGGGCCGCAGCACTCGTACGAGAGCTGCTTCCCCTTCATTTCACTTACTTGCTCACAGTGTGACCGGAATGAAGTGACCAGAATGAAGGGGAAGCAGCTCTCGTACGAGTGCTGCGGCCCCTTCAAAACAGCTGATTGGCGTGCTCCCGGGAGTCGGACCCCGAAAATCAGAGCTACTAATCTTACCTTCCTCTTCAGCCGCGGCGGAAGTTCTGTCCTCTCGATGTTGTGCGCGGCGCATAGCGCTGTGACGTCATGCGCTGCGCACAGCGATTGACGTCAGGACCTCCGCTGCGATCCGGAACCAGGAAGGTAAGTACAGTCTGTTACTATAGTAACAGGGTCCCGCGGCCCAAGTTACTATAGTAACTTTTTATTGATGTGGTGCGGGGGGCTGTGGGCCCTCCTGGCTTCGGGGCCCTCTCGCAATTGCGACCGCTGCGACCCCTATAGCTACGCCAGTGCTTGTAGGCAATGCTTTTTATATGCAAATCTGATACAGTACCAGCCATCTTGGATTCCAGAAAACGGGACCGGAATGAGGAAGCAGAGCCAGAAGCAAGCAAGTGAGTCCAGCAGGTAGGTTAACAATAATTTATCAGTTTTTAATTTGTTTGTTTTTTTGGACTGAATGGTTGCTTTTTAACCAGTAAGCAGCTGCTCCAATGTGCGTCTAGCTGGGGTGTATTTAAGTTGTTCAGCAGTCTCATGCTGCAATCTAGCACATCTTGACATCACGCTCAACGTCATAAGTGTTAACCCTAAAGTTTAAATCTCTGTAGAACTAATGACGAAGCTATTTACAGTATTTATATGTATATTTTCTTTCACTTAATAATTTTTATTATTGCTAAAGGTCCAAAGCACTGAAGAGCAATGCCAGTGACACCAACCTATGTGTCTGGATAGGGCAGAGGGAGTGGCTCAGCTTCAGTGTGTGGTAAGCACTTGTGAGCTTGATGCCCCGCCCCCCCCCCCCCGCCACCCCCCGCTCAAGAGAAGAGAAGACTGCAAAAGTAAGTGTAAAATGAATAAATGGGTTACATAGAGAATTAGAATAATATTTACACACAGGGGTGTAACTACATTGTGCTGGGCCCCATGCCACACTTTTGAATAGCCTCGTCCACCTTAAGCATGGACCCCAGAACAGACATAAAAAATTAAAAAAATATACTCCCCACTACTCGTTCCTCTTGCCTTTATGGCCTGGTACACAAGGCCAACTGCCACATCAGCCGAGCAGCATCAGGAAATTATATGAGACGCAGCATACACCGTCCTAACGCTTCGTTAAGTACGTGGATCCAGTTTTAAGTGGGGCTCGCACATTACAGGTCGACTGACCCCCCTGTGGCTGCAATGGTTATGCCACTGTTTTAATAACCTTTTTCTCCTTTGCTCTTATGCATCTATTTTTGATCATAGATGGGGTTTTAACCCCTTCTGGACTGAGCCTGTTTTTGGCCTTCAGGACGAAGCCGACTTTTCAAATCTGACGTGTCACTTTATGTGGTAATAACTTCGGAATGCTTTTCAAAGTGATTCTGAGAATGTTTTCTCATGACATATTATACTTTATGTTAGTGAAAAAATTTGGTCGATAAATTAAATATTTATTTGTAAAAAAACACCAAGATTTAAAGAGAATTTGCAAAGATTTGCATTTTTCTAAATTTAAATGTATCTGCTTGTGTAGCGCCCATGGCCGCGGGCCGTCGGGTTCACTCACCTCCCGACGCCCGCAGCCATGGATCTGTGAGTGCTGGCCTCCGTCTCCCTCCTAGGAGATGCCAGCGCTCACTTCCGCTCTGTCCGACTGGGTCCCGTAGGGTGCACGCTCGCGCCCGCTCTTAAAGGGCCAGCGCGCGCACATGAAAACAATGTTCATTAACCCACATGATTTCCTGCTCTATAAGAATGCCCCAGCCCTTCTGATCCTTGCCTGAGTGTTGTTAGTCTTTCCCAGTCTGTCTCGCAAATGGTCCCTTAGTGTCTCCCGCTCCAGCTGTTACCCGTGCCCTGTTACCGTTCCTGTATTCCGCATTGTTCCTGTGCCTACCCGTGTTCAAGTGCCATCTGCCACGTCAAGTGCCATCTGCCATGTCAAGTGCCATCTGCCACGTCAAGTGTCTTCTGCCACGTCAAGTGTCATCTGCCACGGCAAGTGCCATCTGCCACGTCAAGTGTCATCTGCCACATCAAGTGCCATCTGCCACGTCAAGTGTCATCTGCCACGTCAAGTGCCATCTGCCACGTCAAGTGTCTTCTGCCACGTCAAGTGCCATCTGCTCATCGGATACTGCCCGCCACGTCTGGCGCCACTTTCCGCACCTGCCTCCATCCGTGCTGAAGCCACACCCACTGCCCGGACTATTTCAGGTACCTAAGCATTACTGTCTGCCATCTTACTTTCACATAGACTGTGACCTGGTCAGCTGCCTCCCCGCTACGGCGGAGCGGCCTAGTGGGTCCACAAACCCAGTGTCCGTGACAGCTTGTAAAACAGATAGTAATACCACACAAAATAGTCACTAGTTTACATTTCCCATATGTCTACTTTATGTTTACATCGTTTTTTGAACAATCTTTTATTTTTCTAGGACGTTACAAAGCTTAGAACATTAGCAGCGATTTCTCATATCTACAAGAAAATGCCAAAAGGCTATGTTTTCAGGGACCAGTTCAGTAGTGAAGTGACTTTGAGGGCCTTATATATTAGAAAGTCCCCATAAATCACCCCATTTTGAAAACTGCACCCTCAAAGTATTTAAAGCAGCATTCAGAAAGTGTTTTAACCCTTTAGGCGTTTCACAGGAATTAAAGCAAAGTAGAGGTGAAATTTACAAATTAAATTTTTTTGCCACAATTTATAAATAAAAAAAATTCTGTACCATGGAAGGTTTTACCCAAAAAATGCAACTCAATATTTATTGCCCAGACTGTGCAATTTTTAGAAATATCCCACATGTGGCCCTAGTGCGCTAATGGACTGAAGCACATGTCTCAGAAGCAAAGGAGCACCTAGTGGATTTTGGAGCCTCCTTTTTTTTTTAGAATATATTTTAGGCACCATATCAGGTTTGAAGAGGTCTTGTGGGGCCAAAACAGTAAAGACCCCCAAAAGTGACCCCATTTTGGAAACTACACCCCTCAAGGAATTTATCTAGGGGTATAGTTAGCATTTTGAACCCACAGTTTTTTTGCTAAATGTATTTGAATTAGTATGTGAAGATGAAAATCTACTTTATTTCTGTAAATGCTTAGAAATGTTACAAGGAATAAAGGAGAAAAAACACCCCAACATATGTAAAGCAATTTCTCCCGATTATAGCCATACCTCATATGTGGTAATAAACTGCTGTTTGGACCTACATCAGGGCTCAGAAGGGAAGGAGCACCATTTGGATTTTGGGTTTCTGATTTTGCTGGAATGGTTTTCAGTGTCGTGTTGCGTTTGCAATGCACTGGAGGGACAAAAATAGTGTAAACCCCCCAAAAGTGACCCAATTTTGGAAACTACACCCCTCAAGGAATTTTTCTAGGGGTAAAGTTAGCATTTTGACCCCACAGTTGTTTTTCTGAATTCCTTGGAATTAGGGTATGTGCACACGATGAGAGGCTTTTACGGCTGAAATGACAGACTGTTTTCAGGAGAAAACAGCTGCCTCGTTTCAGCCATAAAAGCTCCTCCTCGTAATATACGAGGCGTCTGTGACGCTCGTAAATCTTGAGCCATTCTTCATTGAGTTCAATGAAGAACGGCTCAAATTACGTTGCAAAGAAGTGCCCTGCACTTCTTTGCCGAGGCAGTCAATTTACGCGTCGTCGTTTGACAGCTGTCAAACGACGACGCGTAAATTACAGGTCGTCTGCACAGTACGTTGGCAAATGAATGGGCAGATGTTTGCCGACGTATTGTAGCCCTATTTTCAGGCGTAAATCGAGGCATAATACGCCTCGTTTACGCCTGAAAATAGGTCGTGTGAACCCAGCCTTAGGCCTCATTTACACGAGCGTGTGCGTTTTGCGCGCGCAAAAAACGCTGCGTTTTGCGCGCGCAAAAGGCACTTGGCAGCTCCGTGTGTCATCCGTGTATGATGCGCGGCTGCGTGATTTTCGCGCAGCCGCCATCATAGAGATGAGGCTAGTCGACGCCCGTCACTGTCCAAGGTGCTGAAAGAGCTAACTGATCGGCAGTAACTCTTTCAGCACCCTCGACAGTGAATGCCGAACACAATATACACCAACCTGTGAATAAAAAAAGACTTTCATACTTACCAAGAACTTCCTGCTTCCCCCAGTCCGGGCTCCCGGCCGTTGCCTTGGTGACGCGTCCCTCTCTTGTCATCCGGCCCCACCTCCCAGGATGACGCCGCAGTCCATGAGACCGCTGCAGCCTGTGATTGGCTGCAGCCTGTGCTTGGCCTGTGATTGGCTGCAGCTGTCACTTTGACTGAACTGTCATCCCGGGAGGTCGGACCGGAGTTATCGGTAAGTCAGAACGTCTTTTTTTTTTTACAGGTTCATGGATTTTCGGAGCGGAAGTCACTGTCCATGGTGCTGAACCAGTTTAACGCTTTCAGCACCGTGGACAGTGACTGTCTCCTGACGTCGCGTACCCGAACATTTTTTACCGGTTTCGGTCAAAACGAGTTTGGCCGAACCCGGTGAAGTTCGGTGCGCTCATCTCGAATTTGACACTCCGTTTGGATGTTTGTAAACAGAAAAGCACGTGGTGCTTTTCTGTTTACATTCAGGAGTTTGACAGCTCTTGCGCGAATCACGCAGTTCGCACGGAAGTGCTTCCGTGCGGCATGCGTGGTTTTCACGCACCCATTGACTTCAATGGGTGCGTGAGTGCGCGAAAAACGCACGATTATAGAACATGTCGTGAGTTTTTTTCTGCGCACACGCGCTGAGCGCAATTCACGCATCGTCTAAACTGCCCCATTGACTAATATAGGTGCGTACGACATGCGTGCAAAGCACGCGCGTCGCACGCACGTATAATACGTTCGTGTAAATGAGGCCTTAGTCTGTAAAGGCAAAAATCTACTTTTTTTTTCCCTGAAAAAACTGGTAATAAACTGCTGTTTGTACAGACAGAGGTGCTTAGAAGGGAAAGAGTGCTATTTGGCTTTTGGTGCTCAAATTTACCTGAAATGGTTTTCGGGTGCCATGTTGCATTTGCAAAGCCCCTGAGAGGCCAAAACAGTGGAAACCCCCCAAAAGTGACCCCATTTGAGAAACTACACCACTTAAGGAATCTATCTAGGGGTATAGTGAGCATTTAGACCCCACAGGTGTTTTGCAGAATTTATTAGAATTAGGCCGTGAAAATGAATATCAACATTATTTCAACTAAAATGTTGATTTTTTTCAATTTCACAAAGGATAAAGGAGGAAAAAGCACCCCAACGTTTGTAAAGCAATTTCTCCCGAGTACGGCAATACCCCACATGTAGTCATAAATTTTTTTCATTAAAAAGTAATTAACCCTTTCCGTACTGAACCATTTTTTTTTTTTTTTTATATTTTCCCCCTCCGCTTTACAAGAGCCATAACTTTTGTATTTTTCCGTCAATAGAGCGGTGTGAGGGCTTATTTTTTGCGAGACGAGCTGTAATTTTTTTTTGTACAATTTTTTGGTACATACAACGTTTTGAGCACTTTTTATTACATTTTTTGGTAGAGCCAAGGAGACCACAAAACAGTGTTTTTTTCCATTTTTAATTCTTTATTTTTCACGGCGTTCACCTTGCGAGTTAAATAATGGTATATTGTAATAGTTCTGACATATACGGATGCAGCAATACCAATTTTGTGTATTTTTTTTATTTTTTGACATTACTTTAGAGAAAAAATGTGAAAAGTTTTTTGGGGGAACTTTAAATATTTTTTTTTTTATTCCCGGGTTTGGCGGTGCCATATCGGTGGACGTAAATAGCTGTTTAGGCACACTGTAGGGCTCAGAAGGGAGGGAGTGGCATTTGGCTTTAGGAGAGCAGATTTAGCCTGGTAGTAGTTCTGTTTGGCGTTTTGCTGGTATTTCAGTTTATAATGTGGGGGCATATGTAATATGTGAGGAGTACATCAAGGCATAATAAGAGGGTATAATAATGGGGTAAATAAATAATAATCCGCAGATATGTGGCCGGTGTCGGACTGATAAATGGTGCCCAATCTTATCTGCTTTTGGAACACTGCACATTTTGCATCGCTATATTCTAAGAGCCAGAACTTTTTTCTTTCTCCACTGGAGCTGTGTAAGGGCTTATTTGTTGCGAAACAATCTGCAGTTTTCATTGGTACCGCAATTTTTTTTAATCACTTTTTATTCCATTTTTTGGCAAGCAAGGTGACCAAAAACCATTATATCTGACAATGATTTTTATTCTTTTTTTTTATGCCATTCACCCTGGGCTATAAATATCCATTTTACTTTATTCTGTGGGTCGATATGATTACGGCAATACCATTTGTATATAGTTTTTTTTTATGTTTTGCAGCGTTTGCACAATAAAATCACTTATATATAAAATAATAAATTTTCTGTGTCACCATATTTTCAGACAAAAAAGCTGTGTAAGGGCTTGTTTTTTGCAGGATGGGTTGTAGTTTTTATTGGTACCACTTTGGGGTACTTGCAACTTTTTGATCACTTTTTATTGTATATTTTGGGAGGAGTGATGACCAAAAAATAGTGATTCTAGCATTTTTTTTGTACAATTTTTTTTTGCAGTGTTCACCGTGCGGGAAAAATATTATAGTTTAACCCTTTCGGGACCAAGAGTCATCGATGCCTCAATGACCAGCCCCATTTTTTCAAATCTGAAGTGTCATTTTATGTGGTAATAACTCTGGAATGCTTTTACCTATCCAAGCGATTCAGAGATTGTTTTGTCCTGACATATTGTACTTTATGTTAGTGGAAAAATTTGGTCAGTAAATTCATAGCTTATTTGTAAAAAACACCAAAATTGTAATTTTCAAATTTTAAATGAAATCTACTTGTAAGGGCAGATACAGACGGACGTTGCGTTTTTGCGCGCGCAAACAACGCAGAGTTTTGCGCGCGCAAAAAACATTTGACAGCTGCGTGTGTCATTCGTGTATGATGCGCGGCTGCGTGATTTTCACGCAGCCGCCATCATAGAGATGAGGCTAGTCGACGCCCATCACTGTCCAAGGTGCTGAAAGAGCTAACTGATCGGCAGTAACTCTTTCAGCACCCTCGACAGTGAATGCCGAACACAATATACAGCAACCTGTTAAAAAAAAAGAAAAAATTTGTACTTACCGAGAACTTCCCGGCCGTTGCCTTGGTGACGCGTCCTTGGTGACGCGTCCTTGGTGACGCGCCTCTCTTGACATCGGGCCCCACCTCCCTGGATGACGCGGCAGTCCATGTGACCGCTGCAGCCTGTGCTTGGCCTGTGATTGGCTGGAGCTGTCACTTGGACTGAATTGTCATCCCGGGAGGTCAGACTGGAGGAAGAAGCCGGGAGTTATCGGTAAGTCAGAACTTCGGTTTTTTTTTACAGGTTCATGTTTATTGGGATCGGTAGTCACTGTCCATGGTGCTGAAACAGTTTAACTCTTTCAGCACCCTGGACAGTGACTATCTCCGGACGTCGCGTACCGGAAATTTTTTTGCCGGGTTCGGCCAAAATGAGTTCGGCCGAACCCGGTGAAGTTCGGTTCGATTGTCCGGGTTCGCTCATCTCAAAGACACTCCATTTGGATGTTTGGAAACAGAAAAGCACGTGGTGCTTTTCTGGTTACATTCATCCTTTTGACAGCTGGTGCGCTGTTTCAGTCGGTTCGCACGGAAGTGCTTCCGTGCGACCTGCGTGGTTTTCACGCACCCATTGACTTCAATGGGTGCGTGATGCGCGAAATATGCGGAGATACTGAACCTGTCGCGCTTTTTGCGCAGCTGACAAACGCTGCGCAAAAAGCACGGACTGTCTGTACTGCCCCATAGACTTGTATTGGTCTGTGCGTGGCGCGTGACCGAATACACGCTCGTGTGAATCCCCCCTAAAACAGATAGTAATACCACACACACAATTGTTGCTAATTAACATCCCCCATATGTCTACTTTATATTTACATTTGTTTTTGAACATTATTTTATTTTTCTAGGACGTTACAAGGCTTAGAACTTTAGCAGCAATTTCTCACATTTTTAAGAAAATTTCAAAAGGCTATTTTGTCCAGGACCAGTTCAGTTCTGAAGTGGCTTTGATGGCCTTATGTACTAGCTAGACCCCATAAATCACCCATTTTAAAAACTGCACCCCTCAAAGTATTCAAAACAGCATTCAGAAAGTTTATTAACCCTTTAGGCGTTTCACAGGAATTAAAGCAATGTAAAGGTGAAATTTACAAATTTTATTTTTTTGCCGAAATTCATTTGTAATACATTTTCTTCTGTATCACAGAAGGTTTTACCAGAGAAATGCAACTCAATATTTATTGCCCAGATTCTGCAGTTTTTAGAAATATCCCACATGTGGCCCTAGAGTTGTAATGGACTGAAGCACAGGCCTCCGAAGCAAAGGAGCACCTAGATGATTTTGGGGTCTCCTTTTTTTTAAATATATTTTAGGTACCATGTCAGGTTTGAAGAGGTCTTGTGGTGCCAAAACAGTGGAATCTCCCCAAAAGTGGTTTTGGAAACTACACACCTCAAGGAATTTATCTAGGGGTATAGTTAGCATCTTGACCCCACAGTTCTTTTGCTTTATTTATTGGAATATGTCTGTGAAAATTAAAATGTAATTTTTTTCTGAAAAAATATAAAAAAATGTAATTTTTACAAGGAATAAAAAATAAAAAGCACCCCAAAACTTGTAAAGCTATTTCTCACGATTACGGCAATACCCCATATGTGGTAATAAACTGCTGTTTGGACCCACAGCAGAGCTCAGAAAGGAGGGAGCGCCATTTGGCTTTTGGAGCGCAGATTTTGCTTGGTAATAGTTCTGTTTGGGGTTTTGCTTGTATTTCAGCTTATAATGTGGGGGCATATGTAAGCTGGGCAGAGTACATCAGGGCATAATAAGAGGGTATAATAAGGGGGTAAATAAATAATTCATAGATGTGTGGCTGGTGTCGCACTGATAAATGGTGCCCAATCTTATCGACTTTTGGACACTCTGCACTATTTCTGTCGCTATATTCTGAGCACCAGAACTTTTTTTTTTTTCTCCAACGGAGCTGTGTGAGGTCTTATTTGTTACGTTGCAATCTTTCGTTTTCATTGGTACCATTTTAGGATACATGTGATTTTTTGATCACTTTTTATTCAAATTTTTTTGGCACACAAAGTGACAAAAAAAACATACATTTTGACAATGTTTTTCGTCCTTTTTTTTTACAGTAATCACTGTGCGCTATAAATGACATTTTACTTTATTCTGCAGGTCGGTACAATTACGGCGATACCATATGTATATTTTTTTTTTTATGTTTTGTGGCGTTTGCACAATAAAATCACTTTTCTATAAAATTATTTATTTTTTGTGTCACCATATTCTGAGAGCCATAACTTTTTTATTTTATTTTTTTTAGTCAAAAAAGCTGTGTAAGGGCTTGTTTTTTGCGGGACGGGTTGTAGTTTTTACTGGTATTATTTTGGGGTACATGCAAATTTATGAACACTTTTCATTCTATATTTTTGGAGGGGTGTTGACCAAAAAAATAGTGATGCTAGTATTGCTTTTTCATTTTTTTTTTGCGGTGTTCACCGTGCGGGAAAAATATTATTATAGTTTTATAGTTGGGGTCGTTACAAACATGGTGATACCAAATATGTGTACTTTTTTAACGTTTTATTTTTTTTCCTATAATAAAAGACTTATTATAGGAAAAAAAGCATTTTTTGTTTTTACACTTTTATAAAACACTTTCATTACTTTTTTTCTTTTACTTGAAGACATGCAGCAGTGATGGCTGCTATAATACATTACACTACCTAGGTAGTGTAACGTGTTATAAACTGTCAGTGTGACGTTGACAGTTACACTGACAGGAAGCCTGTGAGGACCAGCTGGTCCTCATAGGCTTCCGTGAATGGCAGACCGGAGGCCGTTGTATGGCCTCTGGTTTTGCCATGCAACCGACGGCAGCAACCGCAATCGGTCCTCGGGAAAGTTTGTTCTAGCAACAAACTTTCCAGTTTGTTGCTACAACAAACTTCCCCTGCGATCACATGATCGGGACCTGAACCAATCAGGTCCCCGGTCATGTCTCCGGGACCAGATGCAGGGGTTAACAGTGCGATCCGGGTGTCACCGCTACTCTGAGAAACCCGGATCGCGCTTTTAAAACCCACTGTGAATTCACGTCGGTGCTGCACAGAGCCCAGCAAGCGCCGACGTGAATTTACTGTGGTCGGTCAGGAAACGGTTAATGACGGTGATCTTATTCTCTGCAGCCGAACCAATCGGTTCGGCTGTCAGAGAGCAGGTTGCTGGGGAGCCGCGGACACTGACACAGCCGGCATCCGAGCGCTTTTCACAGCGCTATGCCGGCAGGAACAGAGATCTGTATACACACGTCCTGGCAGCACAGGGTATGTGCGAAAAGGACGTCTATGCACAGATTGTCGGCATGAAAGGGTTAATAGTTGGGGTCGTTATGAACGCGGTGATACCAAATATGTATACTTTTTTTAACGTGTTCATTTTAATCCTGTAATAAAAGACTTATTATAGCAAAAAAAGCAGTGTTTGTTTATGTAACTTATAACTTTTATTTTTAACGTTTTTTTAAAACATTTTTATTACCTTTTTTTAACTTTTTTTACTTGTCCCACTAGGGGACATTTAGACTTGCAGCTCTGATCGCTGTTAGGCTGGGTTCACACGTGGCGGAATTTCACTTAAATTCCGCTGCGGACACTCCGCAGCGTTAATCCGCAGCGGAGCCGTTTGTCCATTGACTTTCACTTTAATTTAGCAGTGTTCGTTTAGACGATGCGTACAATTCCGCTGCGGAGCATAGGCTGCGGAGCGGAATTTGGTGTCCGCAGCATGCTCTGTCTGTTGCGGAGCAGTGGCGGACTCATGGCGGAATTTCTCCATTGACTTCAATGGAGATTCTAATTTCCGCAATGAAGTCCGCAGCTGTCATGCACATGTTATGTGTGCTGCGGATGCGTCTTGCTTTTTTAACTTGACATTTCTTCATTCTGGCTGGACCTATGTATTTCTAGGTCTACAGCCAGACTGAGGAAGTCAATGGGGCTCCCGTAATGACGGGAGCGTTGCTAGGAGACGTCTGTAAATAGTCACTGTCCAGGGTGCTGAAAGAGTTAAGCGATCGGCAGTAACTGTTTCTGCACCCGGGACAGTGACTACCGATCACAATAAAGAGCAACCTGTCAAAAAATAGAAGTTCATACTTACCGAGAACTCCCTGCTTCTGTCTCCAGTCCGGCCTCCCAGGATGACGTTTCAGGCTAAGTGACGGCTGCAGCCAATCACAGGCCAAGCACAGGCTGCAGCGGTCACATGGACTGCCGCGTCATCCAGGGAGGTCGGGCTGGATGCCGAAAGAGGGACGCGTCACCAAGACAACGGCCGGTAAGTATGAAAATTGTTTACTTTCACAAGGGAAAGTTCTGTCCCTTCTCTCTATCCTGCACTGATAGGGAGAAGGGAAGTACTTTTCCCGCAGTCCGCAGCAGCTAGTCCGCATCAATTTTCTGCACATTTTGTGCAGATCCGCAGCAGAATCTGCAACGCAGATTCTGTGCGGCATTGATGCGGACAGTTGCGGAGGAAATCCGCCACGTGTGGTCATGCCCTTAGAATACATTACACTACCTACGTAGTGTAATGTGTTCTAACTGTCATTGCTGCCAATCTGCTCTAAACCTCTTCAATGCTCCGATCGCAATCGACCGCTGCATCGAAGGGGTTAATTGCCAATTTCAGCGGTGACGGGCCGCTGATCGGCAACGGGGAGAGCAGGGCAGACACCCTGCACAGTTAACCAACGCTGCTCTGTAGCGCCGCGCGGCTGTTAGCTGTTAAAGCGCGGACGTAACTGCGCACCCAGGTGCGCAAAGTTACTGCTCACCTTGTTGTGCATTTACGCCAAGGTGCGGGAAGGGGTTAAGAGTGTACGAAAACAAATCCTGTATCTTCTATTTTGTTTATGTGAACCTGTTGGCATGTTAATGTAGCCCTAACTGCGGGCAGTATGATATAGTGACAGGTGCACTGATTAAACTAAACTATGTGTTACTCTAAAGTGCTGCGTCATTTTAGAGAAATCATACCTTTAGCACTGGCTTGTGTCCATTGTTAGGGCAGCATTAGTGTGCTAAAAGGTTCCTTTAAAGGGGTTTTCCTGTCCCTAAAAATTGATGAGATAGGCTATCAATAGCTGATGGGTCAGGGTCCAAATATCAAGACCCCCACCGATCAGCTGTTTTGAAGGGAGTGAAGCGCTTCTTCTCCTTCATTTCTACTTGCTCACTGTGAATCGTCGACCTGGATGTAGCGGCGATTCACACTATTGCAACCTTCTCACATTGAAGTGAATGTGAGAAGGCTGCAATACTCTGAATTGCACTACAACTGTGTCGACGATTCACAGTGAGCAAGTAGAAATAAGGGTAAGCAGCGCTCGTAAGAGCGCTGCACTCCCTTCAAAACAGCTGATCGGCGGGGGTCCCAGTATTTGGACCCCGACCCATCAGCTATAGATGGCCTATCTTGAGGATAGGCCATGAATTTTTGAGACTGGGAAACCCCTTTAAGTATTATGTTCATTAAATTTGCAGAAAAAGGAATAAAGTCTATATATTTTCTTTTTTAAGATGTAGTTCAATGTCTATCGTCTAAAACTGACAAAAGTTGTAGCTTATAATAATCTCACTGTCCCATGTATAACAAATTTACTTTTGTCAAAAATACAGCATTGCTGTAACATCATTGAACAAAGCCCCCTTTTTACATTTTTAGCATTTCAACCGTTAGGCAATATGTGATCTCAGCACCAGGGCCGGCTCAAGGTTTATGTGAACCCGCAGGTAATAAAGACTTAGTGGGCCCATTTGTGGGGGAACTAACGGTGGCAGTAAAGTGCCACACAACCCCTCTCCCAGGTAGTGTCACACAGCCCCCCTCCCAGGTAGTGTCACACAGCCCCCCTCCCAGGTATTGCCACACAGCCCCTCTCCAAGGTATTTCCACACTGCCCCCCTCTCAGATAGTGCCACACCGCCCCCCTCCCTGGTAGTGCCACACAGCCCCCTCTGGTACCCCTACCTGGTAGTGCCACACAGCCTTTGGGGCTCCCTCTAGGAGTGACAGCCAACGCTCTGGCCAGAGATTCTGCTTCAGGAGGAGCCCCTGATGTCACTGTAAATATACGTACAGTGATGTGTGGGGCAACCCCAGAGCCAAAGTTCCGGGGGAGCGCTACTAGCACTCTGCCTGGGAGTCCTTCTCTCCTTCTGGCATCGCTGTCCATATATGGACAGTGATGTCAGGCGCAGCCCCAGAGCCGGAGTCTTGGGCAGAGTGCAACTAGCACTCTGCCTGGGATTCTGTAGAGTAGTAATTGGAAGAGCGGGGAGATACCGCCCTGCTCTGCCATAGCGTTCAATAGTATCTGCGTCCTTAGGACGCAGATTCCATTGAATGTGGCATCGCTACCTCTGTAGCAGCCATAGCGGCTGCTAGCGGGGCCACTGGACATGGGGGGGCCCATGACAGTGGGCGGCACGGTCCCCCTCATGCTGCGGGCCCCGTAGCGGCTGCTACAGTGATTGTTACATCGCCTCCTACATAGGGGCTTCCTATAGAAGCAGAATCTCCGGCAAGAGTGTTGGCAGCTCTCTGGCCGTGCGTCCCGATGTGGATTTTTTTTGGGTAATAACATCGTTTTACGCTAAAATAGACCTTTTATTTGTGATCGTCATTGACAACTGTAAATTTTAATATATTACATGTCTATATTAGGGTAATTGGGTCAGGGCTAGTGTTACGACAATGATTGGTGGGGGGGAACTTTTTTTTTTGGGGTGGGTATTTTATGTGTATTTATTATAAAAAAAATTTGCACTTTACTTTATTTTATTTTTTTTATTACTATGGTCTGTCCCTCAAAGGTAAAAAAAAGACCTTTGGGGGACTTTATATTTTTTTTTTCTTTCTTTTACACCATCTTTTTCCACTGTAATTGGGGATGCTGTGCAGCCCCAGTTACAGGGGAAATCATCCCTCTCATAGTGAGGATTGTCACTAATAGGGCTGTGCTGGGTCTAGTTAGACCCAGCAGCAGTCTGCAACTAATGGCACCTGGCGATCAGCGTGGCCGCTGCCTCTATTCCTATACACAGCGTTCATTGAGCGCTGTGTAAAAGAAATCGGAGAAGACAAAAGCAGAAAAAGCTACTTCTATATTCTCCTCAGGGTCCCCGGCAGTCACTGATTAATCCACCACTCCCTCCCCCTCCTTTTATTAACCTCGTTTTGATGTATACACCCTGGTCTTATGTATTAAATTTTTAGTCCACTATGTATTTTTATCTTTTTATTTTCCCTAATGTACGTAGGAACTACCTTTAAATATTTTTGCTATGTTATCAACTTAAAGAGGCTCTGTCTCACGTACTCTCTGACTGCGGCTCCCTCGGTTTCCAGCACATCGAGAGTTACTCGTCCGGGCGTCGCCCGGCCTGGCAGACTGAGGCATTCTGCTGCCAATGGGAGCTCAGGAGCATCAGGCCAATCAAAGCCTGGCTGATGTTCCTGATCTCCCGCCCTCTCCTCATTTAGTTCAGCCTGGGATAGTTGGCCTTTGTCTGTAATTAGAGTTTTCTTGCCTGGTGCATTCCCTTGTTTCAGACTCCCCTGAGCGACTTACTTTTTGACTTCTTGTGACCTGACCATGGCTGGACTCCTGACTTTTCTTTGCCGTCTGACTTTTGTTTTTTCCACGCTGTCCCGGTTTGACCCTACCTGCCTGACTCTGCCTTTTGCGCCCCCGGACTTGTCCGCGGCGCAAATGCCCTGCCTCTCCCTCCGTGTACTTCCCAGGTGACCCTTTGTTATTTTGTACTGTCTCAGTCTTATTCGTTTGTCAGTTTCACTTGTACCAGTATAGGGAACGCCACCTAGTTGTGCGCTGTCGTTTAGGTCGGGTCGTACAAGTAGGTAGGGACAGAGGTATGGGAAGAACAGGGACCTCACTGTTTACTGTGTTTTTGTTCATGACAGAATCTAGCCATGGATTTTATCACCGATCTCTCTTCGTCCCAGGGCAGGTCGGTGATCTGGGTCAGGATCCGAGATGACTGGTTGAGTAAAATGGCCCACTTCATTCCCCTGAAGAAATCGCCCAATGCTAAAGAGCTAGTTAACCTCTTTATTAAACATATTTTACATTTGCATAGGGTACCTGTTAACATAGTCTCTGACAGGGGGTCCAATTTGCATCATTGTTTTGGAGGGCGTTCTGCAAGCAGTTAGGACTAGACTTGTCCTTTTCATCAGCCTTCCATCCAGAAACTAATGGCCAGACTGAGAGGACCAATCAGTCTCTGGAACAGTATCTCAGATGTTTCATGGCTGACGCTCAAGATAAATGGTTCAGGTTTTTGTCGCTTGCGGAATTTGCCCTCGATAATCACATCAGCAAATCTTGAGGAGTTTCTCCATTCTTTGCTAATTATGATTTTAATCCCTGGTTTTCTTCATTTCCCCATGTGTATCAGATAACCTTGAAGTGGAGTTTCTCACTGGGAATTTGAGGGTCATCTGGGAACAGGTCCAGAATAATCTCAGGGCAGCCTAGGACCACCAGCGGCTTCAAGCCAATAAAAGGCATTTGGCTAATCCTGATTTCTTGGTGGGAGATCGGGTTTGGTTATCTTCCAAGTACCTCCGCCTGAGGGCACCCTTCAGAAAGTTCTCCCCAGGTACATCGGTCCTTATGAAGTCATGGAGAGGATCAACCCAGTCTCCTTCCGCTTAAAATTGCCCCCCTCCTTCCGCATCCACGATGTGTTTCATTCCTCCCTTCTGAAAAGATTTGTTCTTCCCATAGGGAAACCTCCCCGTCCCAGTATTGAAACCCGAGGGACAGGAGTTCGAGGTGGCCAGGTTGCTAGACAGTAGAAGGGTTCAGAGGTCTATCTAGTACCTGGTTCATTGGAAAGGATATGGCCCAGAGGAGAGGACTTGGGTCCCAGTCCGAAATATCCACGCTCGGACCCTTATAAAAAACTTTCATAAAAAGTTTCTGAATAAACCTGGTTTGGGGGTTGAGGGTCCAGTGGCCCCTGGTAAAAGGGGGGTACTGTCACGTACTCTCTGCCTGCGGCTCCCTCGGTTTCCAGGACATCGAGAGTTACGCTGTCTGCAGCCAATAGGAGCTCAGGAAGCGTCAGGTCAATCAAAGCCTGGCTGATGTTCCTGAGCTCCCGCCCTCTCCTCATTTAGTTCAGCCTGGGATAGTTGGCCTTTGTCTGTAATTAGAGTTTCCTTGCCTTCGTGCTTTCCCTTGTTTCAGACTCCCCTGAGCGACTTGATTTTTGACTTCTTGTGACCTGACCTCGGCTGGCCTCCTGACTTTTCTTTGCCTTCTGACTTTTGTTTTTTCCGCACTCTCCTGGTTTGACCCTGCCTGCCTGACTCCGCCTTTTGCGCCCGGAGTTGTCCGCGGCGCAATTGCCCTGCCTCTCCCTCCGTGTCCATCCCAGGTGACCCTTTGTTATTTTGTACTGTCTCTGTCTTATCTGTTTGCCAGTTTCACTTGTACCAGTATAGGGAACGCCGCCCAGTTGTACGCCGTCGTTTAGGTCGGGTCGTACAAGTAGGTAGGGACAGAGGTTTGGGAAGAACAGGGACCTCACTGTTTACTGTGTATTTGTTCATAACACTCTGTCACCACATAATAAGTGCCCTATCTCCTACATAATGTGATCAGCGCTGTAATGTAGACAACAGAGTTGTTTTTTTGTTTTTTTAAACAATCAATTTTGAGCAAGTTATGCACAATTTTAGATTTATGCTAATTAGTTTCCTAATAGATAACTGGACATGTTTTTACTTTTTTACAAACTGGGCGTTGTAAAGAGAAGTGTATGACGCTGACCAATTAGCGTCATACACTTTTCTCCATTAATTTTTAGCAGTGCTCCCAACACAGCGTGATCTCGGGAGATCACGCTGTGCAGTCACATACGTCCACATTAGACGTGAATAGACATCGTGTCCTGGATGGGGCAATGTCTATTCACTATCAAGACACTTCTGTAAAGTTAATGTGGGAGTATGTGACTGCACAGCGTGATCTCGCGGGATCACGCTGTGTTGCGAGCACTGCTAAAAATGAATGGAGAGAAATGTATGACATTGATTGGTCAGTGTCATAAACTTCTCTTTATAACGCCCAGTTGGTAAAAAAGTAAAAACACGCCCAGTTGTCTATTAAGAAACTAATTAGCATAAGTCTAAAATTGTGCATAACTTGCTCAAAATTGATCGTTTTTCAAAATAAAAAAACTGTTGTTATCTACATTACAGCGCCGATCACATTATGTAGGACATAGGGCACTTATAATGTGGTGACAGGGCCTCTTTAACTGCCTCCTTGTTTTTTGTTATTATTCTATTACTACTGTATTGTTTCATTTTTTTTCATACCTATTTATGCCCTGAGCTTTGATATGACTCACACCATCAACATACAATACACGTGTTCGGTACACACTTACCGTCCCCGCGACTTGTATAGTTTCCCCGCTGTTATTTTCCCTTTCTACTCTCTCCTTTGTCCCCTCTCGGCTTCCGTAGTTGCTCTGGTTGCCTTGACTTGAGGGACTCTTCCCAGGCATCGCCTGTGTACTCGTGTCCTCTCCTCTACCTTTGATTCTTATACTATGTTTTAATTACTTCATTTTACTGTGAGCATCTACTCCTTCCACTATCACTGATAAGAATACCAGATGTTTTCTGTCTTCAACCCTGATTGCGTCCCAATGACACATTATGTCTTTATACACATTATCTGCTCTTTACCTTAATAGATTGTTTGTTCTGGTTTCACCCTTGGGTTATATATTTATGTATATATATATATATATATATATATATATATATATATATATATATATATATATATATATATAAAAAATATATATATATATACACTACCGTTAAAAAGTTTGGGGTCACCCAGACAATTTTGTGTTTTCCATGAAAACTCACACTTATATTTATCAAATGAGTTGCAAAATGACTAGAAATTATAGTCAAGACATTGATAAGGTTAGAAATAATGATTTTTATTTCAAATAATAATTTTCTCTTTCAAACTTTGCTTTCGTCAAAGAATGCTCCATTTGCAGCAATTACAGCATTGCAGACCTTTGGCATTCTAGCTGTTAATTTGCTGAGGTAATCGGGAGAAATTTCACCCCATGCTTACAGAAGCCCCTCCCACAAGTTGGATTGGCTTGATGGGCACTTCTTGCGTACCATACGGTCAAGCTGCTCCCACAACAGCTCTATGGGGTTGAGATCTGGTAACTGCGCTGGCCACTCCATTACAGATAGAATACCAACTGCCTGCTTCTTCCCTAAATAGTTCTTGCATAATTTGGAGGTGTGCTTTGGGTCATTGTCCTGTTGTAGGATGAAATTGGCTCCAATCAAGCGCTGTCCACAGGGTATGGCATGGCGTTGCAAAATGGAGTGATAGCCTTCCTTATTCAAAATCCCTTTTACCTTGTACAAATCTCCCACTTTACCAGCACCAAAGCAACCCCAGACCATCACATTACCTCCACCATGCTTGACAGATGGCGTCAGGCACTCTTCCAGCATCTTTTCAGTTGTTCTGCGTCTCACAAATGTTCTTCTGTGTGATCCAAACACATCAAACTTCGATTCGTCTGTCCATAACACTATTTTCCAATCTTCCTCTGTCCAATGTCTGTGTGCTTTTGCCCATATTAATCTTTTCCTTTTATTAGCCAGTCTCAGATGTGCATGTATGTAATTATGTTTGCATGTATTTATGTTTGCATGTATATTTGTGCATGCTTGTATATATGTATGTATGTATCTTTGCATGTTTTGTATGTATGTATGTTTTCATGTGTGTGTGTATGCATGTATGTATGATAGTTTGCATGTATGTATGTATATATGTTTGCATGTATATATGTGCATGCTTGTATATATGTATGTATGTTTGTATGTATGTATGTTTGCATGTATGTTTGTTTGTATATATGTCTGTATGGCCATGTATGATACTGTCTGCTGGCGCCCTGTATCTAAGTCAACTTCGCGGCAGGCTTCTATACATGGTATAACAGTCAGTAATCACACATTAAACTGAATCTAAGCCTACGACATGTTTTATTTCATTTTTTTTTTTTTTTACAGGTTTGGTGTTTGGACTACGTCGGTTTCGAGGACTACTTCGATGACGGTTTTTTTTTCTACAATAAAATGGTTAATGAGGGTTGTGTTGGGGGTGCTTTATTTCAATAAAATATTTTATCTATATCTTTGTCTTTTTCTTTTCAAATTTTATTACTACCACTTTAGTAATGGCCGCTGTCTGAGTGACAACATCCATTACTAAGGCGAGGCATAGTGTTAGCCGGTGCAGAGGCTAGCACTAACCACCCATTATTACCCCGGTACCCACCACCACCAAGGGTGCCGGGAAGAGCCAGGTACGATCCAGTACCCGACCATCTGTTGTGATGGTCGGGCTCTGGGGCGGCCGCAGGCTGGTATTATGAGGCTGAGAAGGGCCAAAAACAGTGGACCTTCCCACCCTTGTAATGCTAGGCTGCTGCTGCTGTGTTGTATCTGGCTGGTTATAAAAGTGGGGGGGACCCCACGTCATTTTTTTAAATTATTTATTTATTTTTAATTTTTTTAAAAAAAAGACATGGGGCTCCACCCAATTTATCATAACCAGCCACATACAACACAGTGTTATTAGCCTGGGAATGGACAAAACCAGTGGCCCTTCCCACCCATGTAATGCCAGACTGCTGCGGCCTTGTATATGGCTGGTTATTAAAAATGTGGGGGACCCAACGTCTATTGTTAAATTTGTTAAATTAAAAAAAAAAACGACGTGGGGTCCCCCCCCCCATTTTTATAACCAGCCCGATACAACACAGCAGCAGCAGCCTAGCATTACAAGGGTGGGAAGGTCCGCCCCAGTACCCGACCATCACAACAGATGGTCAGGTACTGGATCGTACCAAGCTCTTCCCGGCACCCCTGGTGGTGGTGGGTACCGGGGTAATAATGGGTGGTTAGTGCTAGCCTCTGCACCGGCTAACACTAAGTACCGCCTTAATAATGGACGCTGTCAATCAGCCAACTGCCATTATCTAAGCACTAATAAAGTTTAAAAAAAAACACAAAGACAATTCTTTTTTATTGAAATAAGAAATCCCCAACAAAACCCTCATTAACCATTTTATTAAAATTTGAAAAAACGTAAATCTACGCAGTAGTCCAATGAATCGAAGATGTAGTCCAATCGGTACATCAAAATCTGCAACAACATAAAAAAACAGTTATCAATGTGAACAATAACAATACTTCTACTCACCTACACACATATATACACAAACAACCTTACACAAACACACACACAAACACACACCCATATACACAAACACACACACACATCTACACACAAACATATATACAAATACACACATATATACACACACATATACACAAACACATATACACAAACACACACACACCCATATACACAAACACACACATATACAAAAACACACACACACAAACATCTACACATACACCCATATATACACACACATATACACAAACATATACACAATCACACATAAACACACATATACACAAACACACATATAAAAACAAAAACAGACAAAGACACATACCCAAACACACACACTGTTTCTTTTAAATGCTGCTGGGGAACCCGCTCGATCCACTATTTAAGGCTGCGCTATAGTGCAGCATTTAAAAGAAACAGGATCCTGACCTGTCCATAGAGTTTAAGGCAGCACAGAATATTTCAGGAGATGAGCGTGCAGATTCAGTGCTGCTGTGAACTCTGCTCTTACCATTACGTAGCTCTCAGTCTGTTACCTCTCCTCCACTCCTGTCCTCAAGAACACCTTCACATGATTGGCAAGTCACCACGTAATGGTAAGAGCAGAGTTCACAGCAGCACAGAGTATTTCAGGAGATGAGCGTGCGGATCTTGTGCGGGGTGGTGACTTGCCAATCATGTGAAGGTGTTATTGAGGACAGGAGTGGAGGAGAGGTAACAGACTGAGCTACGTAATGGTAAGAGCAGAGTTCACAACAGCACAGAATCTGCACGCTCCTCTCCTGAAATATTCTGTGCTGCTGTGAACTCTGCTCTTACCATTACGTAGCTCTCAGTCTGTTACCTCTCCTCCACTCCTGTCCTCAAGAACACCTTCACATGATTGGCAAGTCACCACGTAATGGTAAGAGCAGAGTTCACAGCAGCACAGAGTATTTCAGGAGATGAGCGTGCAGATCTTGTGCGGGGTGGTGACTTGCCAATCATGTGAAGGTGTTATTGAGGACAGAAGTGGAGGAGAGGTAACAGACTGAGCTACGTAATGGTAAGAGCAGAGTTCACAACAGCACAGAATCTGCACGCTCCTCTCCTGAAATATTCTGTGCTGCTGTGAACTCTGCTCTTACCATTAGGGAAGATTCAGACGAACGTTGCATTTTTGCACGCGCAAAAACCAATTGACAGCTGCGTGTGTCATCCGTGTATGATGCGCGGCTGCGTTATTTTCGCGCAGCCGCCATCATAGAGATGAGGCTAGTCGACGCCCGTCACTGTCCAAGGTGCTGAAAGAGCTAACTGATCGACAGTAACTCTTTCAGCACCCTCGACAGTGAACGCCGAACACAACATCGAGAAACCTGTTAAAAAAAAAGAAAAAGTTCGTACTTACCGAGAACTTCCCTCCCGGCCGTTGCCTTGGTGACGCGTCCTTGGTGACGCGCCTCTCTTGACATCGGGCCCGACCTCCCTGGATGACGCGGCAGTCCATGTGACCGCTGCAGCCTGTGCTTGGCCTGTGATTGGCTGGAGCTGTCACTTGGACTGAATTGTCATCCCGGGAGGTCAGACTGGAGGAAGAAGCCGGGAGTTATCGGTAAGTCAGAACTTCGTTTTTTTTTACAGGTTCATGCATATTGGGATCGGAAGTCACTGTCCATGGTGCTGAAACAGTTTAACTCTTTCAGCACCCTGGACAGTGACTATCTCCTGACATCGCGTACCGGAAATTTTTTTGCCGGGTTCGGCCAAAACGAGTTCGGGCGAACCCGGTGAAGTTCGGTTCGGTTGTCCGGGTTCGCTCATCTCAAAGACACTCCGTTTGGATGTTTGGAAACAGAAAAGCACGTGGTGCTTTTCTGTTTACATTCATCCTTTTGACAGCTGGTGCGCTGTTTCAGTCGGTTCGCACGGAAGTGCTTCCGTGCGACCTGCGTGGTTTTCACGCACCCATTGACTTCAATGGGTGCGTGATGCGCGAAATACGCGGAGATATTGAGCATGTCGCGCTTTTTGCGCATTTGACAGCGGCGCGTAAATATACGCCTCGTGTGAACAGACAAATGTCTGCCCATTGCTTTCAATGGGCAGATGTTTGTCAGCGCTATCGAGGCGCTATTTTCGGGCGTAATTCGGGGCATAAACGCCCGAATTACGTCCGTGCGTGTGAACACAGGGTATGTTCACACGCACTAATTACGGACGTAATTCAGGCGTTTTTGCCCCGAATTACGTCCGAAAATAGCGCCTCGATAGCGCTGACAAACATCTGCCCATTGAAAGCAATGGGCAGACGTTTGTCTGTTCACACGAGGCGTAATTTACGCGCCGCTGTTAAATGACGGCGCGTAAATAGACGCCCGTGTCAAAGAAGTGACCTGTCACTTCTTTGCCCGTAATTGGAGCCGTTATTCATTGACTCCAATGAATAGCAGCGCCAATTACGTCCGTAATGGACGCGGCGTTCAAGCGCCTGCACATGCCGTAACGGCTGAAATTACGGGGATGTTTTCAGGCGGAAACATCCCCGTAATTTCAGCCGTAACGGACGCTGTCGTGTGAACATACCCTTATAATGACAGCACGGCTCGTAAAAGCGGCCGGCTGCCCGTGGCCGGCCGTGCTCGTAATTACGAGTCGTAATTACGAGCAAGGCCCGTAAAATAAAAAAATAGAACATGTTCTATCTTTTTAACGGCACGGGCACATTCCCGTGAGAAACCGGGAAGGTACCCGTGGCTAACATAAGTCTATGGGCCCGCTATTTTGGGTCGTAATTACGACCCTTAATAACGGGTGTTTTTACGGTCGTGTGCATGAGGCCCCGTAATGACGGGTGGCTACATGTGTGCACCCGTCATTACGGCAGCGTTGCTAGGCGACGTCAGTAAATAGTCACTCTTCAGGGTGCTGAAAGAGTTAACTGATCGGCAGTAACTGTTTCAGCACCCTGGACAGTGACTACCAATCACAATATAGAGTACCTGTAAAAAAAAAAAGACGTTCATACTTACCGGGAACTCCCTGCTTCCTCCAGTCCGGTCTCCTGGCCGTGGCCTTGGTGACGCGTCCCTCGCGACATCCGGCCCGACATTCCTTGATGACGATGCAGCCCATGTGAGCGCTGCAGCCAATCACGGGCTGCAGAGGCCTCTGCAGCCAATCACAGGCTGCAGAGGCCTCTGCAGCCAATCACAGGCTGCCGCGTCAGAAAAGAAGGTCGGACTGGAGGAAGAAGAGGGACTTGTCCGCAAGACAACGACCAGGTACGTATGAAATGCTTTTTATTTTATTTTTAATCAGCAGCCTCTTTTCTCTATCAGTGATTGATGGAGATAAGTGGCTGCCGATTTGTATAATATGTTTGACCGGGTTCGGTCAAAAACGGGTTCGGCCGAACCCGGTGAAGTTCGGATTAGCTGCGAACCGAACTTTTCCGGAAGTTCGGACCGAAACCGGGTTCGGTTGTCCGGGTTCGCTCATCTCTAGTCATAATGAAAGGGACCTAACATTTATGATCTTGGATCATATCCCGCCATTACAATATGGTGGTGATCGACATATGGTTCTACATAAAAAGGAATTGAGGTGGATATTCTTATTGAACACATTGAAACCATTTGGCCTCAACGTAGAATTTGTTGTAGATAGGATTGCCATGTGATGCTTTCATGTCTCTGCTCTATCTTTTAGGTTCTCTGATGTTCTCTTCTTTGTAATTATTGATGACACATTAATGTTTACATTCTTTTAATAATAATTTCTTTGTTAATGTTTGATGAACACTAATTTTCTCATTTTTTGTAATTTTTTCAGATCTGAATACCACTCCCAACAGAACTTCGGAATCTCTTCCACTATTTTCAATAATAAAGTTATTGTGAAATTGATACTGGGCATGGCTATATTATGTTCTTTTGGTCCTAATTATACTAATAAAATATGTATATTATTTAACCCCTTCCCGACATTTGCCGTAAATGTACGTCATGGAAAGCATTGACTTCCCGCAAAATGCCGTATATTTACGGCAAATGTTTGGCACCGGCTCAGAAGCTGAGTCGGTGCCATAATCGCCGGATCTCAGCTGTATCTGACAGCTGACATCCGACTGTAATGGCGGGGACCGAAATTAGCTTAGATCCCCGCCATTAACCCCTTAAGTGCAGCGCTCAAACGCGATCGCTGCACTTAAGGTGTTTGCAGCTCATCGGAACCCCAGCAATGAAATTGCCGGGGTTCCGGTGGCTGCAATGGCAACCGGAGGCCTAATACTGGCCTCCCGGTCTGCCTAGCACCGAAGCCGGTCAAGATCCGCCCGGCGGCGGAGCCTGATCGGCTTCCGTAGCTGCCGGCAAGATGGCGCCGGCTCAGGAGCTGATCCGGCGTCATCAGCGGTGGAAGTCAGCTGTACTGTACAGCTGACATCCACGTGTAACGGCAGGAACCGGAGCTAGCTCCGATCCCTGCCATTAACCCCTTCGATGCAGCAATCGAAAGCGATTGCTGCATCGTAGCGGTTACTAGCAGATCGCCAGCCCTGACAGGCAATCAGGACTGGCGACTGCTGTTATGGCAACAGGAGACACAATGGTCTCCTGCTCTGCCATTACGGAAGCCGATTTAGGCCCCGCCGGGAGGCGAAGCCTAATCGGCTTGCTGTCAGTGAATGACTGACAGATCTAATACATTGCACTACATAGGTAGTGCAATGTATTAGAAAAAAAAAAATCTGACCGTTGGACCTTCAAGTCCCCTAGTGGGACTTGAGAAAAAGTGTAAAAATAGTATAAAAAAGTGTAAAAAAAAGTGCAAAAAATAAAAGTTTGAAAACAATAAAAGTTTCAAGTAATCAAATAAAACATAATCCCCCTTTTACTCTTATCAAGTCCTTTATTATTGAAAAATAATAATAAACCATATGTATTTGGTATCGCCACAACCGTAACGACCTGAGGTATCAAAATATTATATTATTTATTGCACGCGGTGAACAGCGTAAAAAAAAAACGTAAAAAACTTTACCAGAGTTTCTGTTTTTTGGTCACTTTGCCCTACAAATATTAGAATAAAAAGTGATCAAAAAGTCGCACGTATCCAAAAATGGTACCTATAAAAACTATAGCTCGTCCCGCAAAAAACAAGCCCTCATACACCTCTGTCGACAAAAAAATTAAAAAGTTATGGTTCTCACAACTTGGCGAAAGAAAAAATACATTCTTTTTACAAAAATAATTTTATTGTGCAAAAACTTGTAAAACATAAAAAAGTGCTATAAATTAGGTATTGACGGAATCGTACTGACCCGCAGAATAAAGTTAACATGTCATTTATAACGCATGGTGAACGCTGTATAAAAAAACCTAAAAAAGCTGTGCCAGAATTGCGTTTTTTTGTTTACCTGGCATCCCAAAAAATAGGATAAAAGGTCATCAAAAAGTTGCATGTTCCCCAAAATGGTACCAATAATAACTACAGCTCGTCCCGCAACAAACCAGCCCTCATACCGCTACGTCTATGAAAAATAAAATTAGTTATGGCTCCAATAAGTCAGGAAATAAAAAAATATGCAGTTGTGCCCGAGGGGAACATTTCTTCTGTTTCAAGAGGCGATTTATCAAGGACCTAAAATTAGGGAACCACGAAGGGGAGAGCCCAAACATATCCGCTGGAAGCGACGGTGCCCGTATTATACCAGGACAACACTTTCCCAGCAAAATTCCCCAAACTACAAAGGTGCGGAGTGTGAACCAAAAGGGGCATAAGAAAGGACGCCATTTATCAGTGCGACACAAGCCTGTGCAGAAAGGATTGCTTCACAGCGTAACACACATCTATGGATTATTTTTTTATTTTTTTTTACCCCATTATTATACCACCTGACTATGCCCCTTATATACTCTGCCACGCTTACATGTACCCCCACATTATAAATGGAAACACCAGCAATACTCAAACAAATATAGTACCAAGCAAAATCCGCTCTCCAAAAGCCAAATGGTGCTCCCTCGGCTCTGAACCCTACAGCGTGCCCAAACAGCAGTTTCCTTCAACATATATGGCATCGTCATACCTGGGAGAACCCTTTTAACAATTTTTGGGCTGTGTGTCTCCAGCGTCATAAGCTTGGCATGACATATTTGCCACTGAATGGCATATCTAGGGAAAAATATAAATTTTTAATTTGCACCATCCGCAGTGCATTCATTTATGGAAAAGACCTGTGGGGTGAAAATGCTCACTACACCCCTTAATAAATGCCTTGAGGGGTGCAGTTTCCATAATAGGGTCACTTCTCAGGGGTTTCTTTTTATTATTTCACATCTGAGCCTCTGCAGTTGTGAACCAATACTTTGTAAATCGCCAAATTAGGCCTCCACTCCGCATGCTACTCTTCACTCCTGAGCCCTGTCATATGTCCATGCAAAAGATTAGGGTCACATGTAGGGTGTTTCTAAAACCGGGAAACACCGCATAATAATTAGAGAGCTGTCTCGTTATGGTGGCACAAGCCGGGCACCACATATTGGCATATCTATGGAAAAAAATCCCATTTTCACTCTGCAACATTGAGTGCACACTAATTTCTACAAAACACCTGCAGGGTTAAAATGCTTACTACACCCCTTGGTAAATGCATTGAGGGGTGTAGTTTCCAAAATTGGGTCACTTCTGAGGGGTTTCCATTGTTTTGGGCCCACAGGCGCCCAGAAACCAAATCCAGCAACATCTGCACTCCAAATGGCGGTCCTTCCATTCTGAGCCTTGCCGTTTGCCCAAACAGAAGTTTATGACCACATATGGGGTATTGCCGTACTCGGGAGAAATTGCTTTACAAATGTTGGTTTCTTTTTTTCCTTTATTTGTTGAGAAAATGAAAAAATTTGTGGTAAAACTGTTTTTATTTTTACTGCCCAATTCTAATAAGTTCTATGAAACATCTGTGGGGTCAAAACGCTCACTACACCCCTAGATGAATTCCTCAAGAGGTGTAGTTTCCTAAATGGAGTAGCTTTTTGGGCATTTTCATTGTTTTGTCCCCTCAGGGGCTTTGCAAATGTGACCTGGCCTCCGCAAATCATTCCTGCTAAATGTAATCTCCAAAAGCCAAATAGCACTCTTTCCCTTCTAAGCCTCGCCGTGTGTTCAAACAGCCGGTTATTACCACATGTGGGGTATTGCCGTACTCGGCAGAAATTGCTTTACAAATTTTACAGTGCTTTTTATCCTTCAGTCCTTGTGGAAATGAGAAAAAATTAGCTAAACCTACATTTTCTTAGAAAAAATTTAGATTGTCATTTTTACGGCCTACTTCCAATAATTTATGCAAAAAACCTGTGGGGTCAAAACGCTCACTATACCCCTAGATAATTTCCTCAATGGGTGTAGTTTCCAAAATGGGGTCAATTGTGGGGGGTTTCCACTGTTTTGTCCCCTCAGGGGCTTTTTAAATATGACATGGCCTCCGCAAACCATTCCTGAACTCCAAAAGCCAAATAGCGCTCTTTCCCTTCTCAGCCACGCCGTGCCTCCAAATAACAGTTTATTACCACATGTGGGGTATTGTTTTACTCGGGAGAAATTGCTTTACAAATTTTGCGGTGCTTTTTCTCCTTCAGTCCTTGTGGAAATGATAAAAAATTAGCTAAACCTACATTTTCTTTGAAAAAATTTCGATTTTAATTTTCACGGCCTACGTCCAATAATTTCTGTAAAAAACCTGTGCGGTCAAAACACTCACTATACCCATAGATAATTTCCTCAATGGGTGTAGTTTCCAAAATGGGGTCACTTGTGTTTTTT
The DNA here is from genome assembly GCF_050947455.1 of Rhinoderma darwinii. NCBI lineage: Eukaryota > Metazoa > Chordata > Amphibia > Anura > Rhinodermatidae > Rhinoderma > Rhinoderma darwinii. The sequence goes on from NC_134692.1 coordinate 95,409,594, forward strand.
TTTTACTGTTTTGTCCCCTCAGGGGCTTCGTAAATGTGACATGGCCTCCGCAAACCATTCCTGCTAAATGTGAACTCCAAAAGCCAAATAGCGCTCTTTCCCTTCTCAGCCACGCCGTGTCTCCAAACAACCGTTTATTACCACATGTGGGGTATTGTTTTACTCGAGAGAAATTGCTTTACAAATTTTGTGGTGCTTTTTCTCCTTCAGTCCTTGTGGAAATGATAAAAAATTAGCTAAACCTACATTTTCTTTGAAAAAATTTAGATTTTAATTTTCACGGCCTACGTCCAATAATTTCTGTAAAAAACCTGTGCGGTCAAAATACTCACTACACCCCTAGATAATTTCCTTGAGGTGTGTAGTTTCCCAGATGGGGTCACTTTTGGGGGATTTTCAGTGTTTTGGCACCGCAAGAGCCCTTCAAACCTAACATGGTGCCTAAAATATATTCTAACAATAATAAGGCCCCAAAATCCACTAGGTGCTCCTTTGATTCTGAGGCCGGTGCTTCAGTCCAGTAGCACGCTAGAGCCACATGTGGGATATTTCCTAAAACTGCAGAACCTGGGCAACAAATATTGAGTTGCATTTCTCTGGTAAAACCTTCTGTGTTATAAAAAAAATTGTATTAAAAATGTATTTCTGCAAAAAAATATGAAATTTGTACATTTCACCTCTACTTTGCTTTAATTCCTGTGAAATGTGTAGAGAGTTAAAGGGGTTCTCCCAAGTTGATAAATGGAGCTATAAAGCTCCCCCATGTAAAACTAAGAAGAATTCTAATTACCTGTCCGTCGTCCAGCGATGTCGTTTTCTTGATATCGTTGATTGAAGTTGCGGTCGGACCCTCTTTGTATCCTGCTCGTTGCCTAGGTTCCCGGCCACCGCTATTTACCTTTAGCGATGGCCGCGCATGCGTAATGACATCCTCTGCGTCCTGAGCAGAGGATGTCATTTACTCATGAACGCGCATCTCGGTGCATGCGCAGGAGATGCAGTGGAAGGCACCCGTCGCGAGAAGTCTGCGCTCCGCTAAAGGTAAGTGTGTGTGTGTGTCTGTGTATGTATGGGTGTGTTTGTGTATATGTGTTTGTGTATATGTTTGTGTATACGTGTGTGTGTGTTTATGTGTGAGTGTATATATGGGTGTATTTGTGTGTATATGTTTGTGTATATTTTTGTGTTTGTGTATATGTGTGTGTGTGTTTGTGAGTTTATGTGTGTGTGTGTATATATGGGTGTGCTTGTGTATATGTTTGTGTGTATATGTTTGTGTGTGTGTGTGTGTGTTTTTGTATATGTGTGGGTTTGTGTATGTGTTTGTGTATATATGGGTGTGTTTGTATACATATGTTTGTGTGTATATGTGTATATGTTTGTGTGTATATGTGTGTGTGTTTTTTTGGTGTGTTTATGTGTGTGTTTGTGTATATATGGGTGTGTTTGTGTATATGTGTGTGTGTTTGTGTATATATGGGTGTGTTTTTGTATATATGGGTGTGTTTGTGTATATGTTTGTGTGTGTGTGTGTTTGTATATGTGTATGTTTGTGTATATATGGGTTTGTTTGTGTACATGTGTTTGTGTATATGTTTGTGTGTGTGTTTGTGTGTTTATGTGTGTGTGTTTGTGTATATGTGGGTGTGTTTGTGCATATGTTTGTGTGTATATGTTTGTGTGTTTTTGTATATGTATATGTGTGTATATGTGTGTGTGTTTTTTTGGTGTGTTTATGTGGGTGTGTTTGTGTATATGTGTGTGTGTTTGTGTATATGTGTGTGTGTTTGTGTATATATGGGTGTGTTTTTGTATATATGGGTGTGTTTGTGTATATGTTTGTGTGTGTGTTTGTATATGTGTATGTTTGTGTATATATGGGTTTGTTTGTGTACATGTGTTTGTGTATATGTTTGTGTGTGTGTTTATGTGTGTGTGTTTCTGTATATGTGGGTGTGTTTGTGCATATGTTTGTGTGTATATGTTTGTGTGTTTTTGTATATGTATATGTGTGTGTGTGTGTGTGTATATGTGTGTGTTTGTGTATATATGGGTGTGTTTGTGCATATGTGTATAGGTTTGTGTGTATGTTTGTGTGTGTTTTTGTATACGTGTGTGTATGTGTATATGTGTGTGTGTTTGTGTATATATGTGTGTGTGTTTGTGTATATATGGGTGTGTTTGTGTATATATGGGTGTGTTTGTGTATATGTTTGTGTGTATATGTTTGTGTATGTGTTTGTGTATATATGGGTGTTTGTGTATATGCTTGTGTGTATATGTGTGTGTTTGTGTGTATATGTGTGTGTGTTTGTGTGTATATGTGTGTGTGTGTATGTGTTTGTGTGTTTATGTGTGTGTTTGTGTAATATATGGGTGTGTGTTTATATGTGTTTGTGTATATGTTTGTGTGTGGTTGTTTGTGTGTGTGTAGGTGAGTATAAGTATCGGTATTGTTCACATTGATAACTTTTTTTTTATGTTGCTGCAGATTTTGATGTACCGATTGGACTACATCTTCGATTCGTTGGACTACTGCGTAGATCTACGTTTTTTGAAGATTTTAATAAAATGGTTAACGAGGGTTTTGTTGGGGATTTCTTATTTCAATAAAAAACAATTGTCTTTGTGTTTTTTTTTCAAACTTTATTAGTGCCTAGATAATGGTAGTTGGCTGATTGACAGCGTCCATTATTAAGGCAGTACTTAGTGTTAGCCAGTGCAGAGGCTAGCACTAACCACATGAGGCTCGGAAGGGCCAAAACCAGTGGACCTTCCCACCCTTGTAATGCTAGGCTGCTGCTGCTGTGTTGAATCGGGCTGGTTATAAAAATGTGGGGGACCCCCACGTCGTTTGTTTTTTAAATTTAACAATAGACGTTGGGTCCCCCACAAGGCCGCAGCAGCCTGGCATTACACGGGTGGGAGGGGCCACTGGTTTAGTACATTCCCAGGCTAATAACACTGTGTTGTTTGTGGCTGGTTATGATAAATTGGGTGGAACCCCATGTCTTTTTAATAAAAATAATAAATAAATAATAAAAAAAAATGACGTGGGGTCCCCCCCATTTTTATAACCAGCCAGATACAACACAGCAGCAGCAGGCAGCAGCCTAGCATTACAAGGGTGGGAAGGTCCACTGTTTTTGGCCCTTCCCAGCCTCATAATACCAGCCTGCGGCCGCCCCAGAGCCCGACCATCACAACAGATGGTCGGGTGCTGGATCGTACCCAGCTCTTCCCGGCACCCCTGGTGGTGGTGAGTACCGGGGTAATAATGGTGTTTAGTGCTAGCCTCTGTACCGGCTAACACTAAGCCTCCCCTTAGTAATGGACCTTGTCACTGAGACAGCGGCCATTACTAAAGTGATAGTAATAAAACTTGAAAAGAAAAGACAAAGATATAGATAAAATATTTTATTGAAATAAAGCACCCCCAACACAACCCTCATTAACCATTTTATTGATGAAAAAAAAAGGGTCATCTAAGTAGTCCTCGAGACCAACGTAGTCCAAACACCAAACCTGTAAAAAATCCAAAATATAAAAAAAAAAATGAAATAAAACATGTCGTAGGCTTAGTTTCACTTTCATGTGTGATACTGACTGTTATACCATATATAGAAGCCTGCGGCAAAGTTGGCTTAGATACAGGGCGCCAGCAGACAGTATCATACATGGCCATACAGACATTTATACAAACAAACATACATACATACATACATACATGCACATATACACATGCAAACATACATGCACATATACACATACAAACATGACAACATACATACAAGCAAACATACATACAAGCAAACATACATACATACATACATACAAGCAAACATACATACATACAAGCAAACATACATACAAGCAAACATACATACAAGCAAACATACATACATACAAGCAAACATACATACATACAAGCAAACATACATACATACATACATACAAGCAAACATACATACAAGCAAACATACATACAAGCAAACATACATACATGCAAACATACATACATGCAAACATACATGCACATATACACATACATGCACATATACACATACAAACATGACAACATACATACATACAAGAAAACATACATACAAGCAAACATACATGCAAACATACATACATGCAAACATACATACATGCAAACATACATACATGCAAACATACATACATGCAAACATACATAAATGCAAACATACATGCATACATACATGAAAACATACATACATGCAAACATACATGCATACATACATACATACATGCAAACATACATATATGAAAACATACATACATGCAAACATACATACATGCAAACATACATGCACATATACACAAACATGCACATATACACATTCAAACATGACAACATACATACAAGCAAACATACATACAAGCAAACATACATACAAGCAAACATACATACAATCAAACATACATACATGCAAACCATTTTATTGATGAAAAAAAAGGGTCATCTAAGTAGTCCTCGAGACCAACGTAGTCCAAACACCAAACCTGTAAAAAATCCAAAATATAAAAAAAAATGAAATAAAACATGTCGTAGGCTTAGTTTCACTTTCATGTGTGATACTGACTGTTATACCATATATAGAAGCCTGCGGCAAAGTTGGCTTAGATACAGGGCGCCAGCAGACAGTATCATACATGGCCATACAGACATTTATACAAACAAACATACATACATACATACATGCACATATACACATGCAAACATACATGCACATATACACATACAAACATGACAACATACATACAAGCAAACATACATACAAGCAAACATACATACATACATACAAGCAAACATACATACATACAAGCAAACATACATACAAGCAAACATACATACAAGCAAACATACATACATACAAGCAAACATACATACATACATACATACAAGCAAACATACATACATACATACATACAAGCAAACATACATACAAGCAAACATACATACAAGCAAACATACATACATGCAAACATACATACATGCAAACATACATGCACATATACACATACATGCACATATACACATACAAACATGACAACATACATACATACATACAAGAAAACATACATACAAGCAAACATACATGCAAACATACATACATGCAAACATACATACATGCAAACATACATACATGCAAACATACATAAATGCAAACATACATGCATACATACATGAAAACATACATACATGCAAACATACATGCATACATACATACATGCAAACATACATATATGAAAACATACATACATGCAAACATACATACATGCAAACATACATGCACATATACACAAACATGCACATGTACACATTCAAACATGACAACATACATACAAGCAAACATACATACAAGCAAACATACATACAAGCAAACATACATACAAGCAAACATACATACAATCAAACATACATACATGCAAACATACATACATGCAAACATACATACATGCAAACATACATAAATGCAAACATACATGTAAACATACATACATGCACATATACACATACATGCACATATACACATACAAACATGACAACATACATACATGAAAACATACATACAAACATACATACATACATGCAAACATACCTACATGAAAACACATACATGAAAACATACACACATACAAACATGACAACATACATACAAGAAAACATACATACATGCAAACATACATACAAACATACATGCACATATACACATACAAACATGACAACATACATACAAGCAAACATACATACATACAAGCAAACATACATGCAAACATACATACATGCATACATACATGCACATATACACATACATGCACATATACACATACAAACATGACAACATACATACAAGAAAACATACATACATACAAGCAAACATACATGCAAACATACATACATGCAAACATACATGCACATATACACATACATGCACATATACACATACAAACATGACAACATACATACAAGAAAACATACATACATACATACATGCAAACATACATACATGCAAACATACATGCAAACATACATGCAAACATATATGAAAACATATATGAAAACATATATGAAAACATACATGCACATATACACATACAAACATGACAACATACATACAAGAAAACATACATACATACATACATATATACATACATGACAACATACATACAAAAATAAACTCACCTAAGACGTTCCCACGAAGAGCTGAATGGTCCCGTCACTTTTCTTCTCCCAATCACAATAACAGAGCGGTGGGCGCAGATGACGTAATCACGTGGGCCTGATATGATTACGTAATCTGCGCCACAACGCATTGTTACTATGAATGCGAGCGGCGCCAAGAAGAAGGAAGATGGCAAGTGACGGGACCGTTCAGAGCGCCGTTAGAACGTCTTAGGTGATTATTATTTTATTTTATATATTTTTAGTTGTTCGCCGGGTGCTGATGCAGCACCGATGCGGCGGGTAAAAAAAGGAAGTGACAGGGTGGGGGAGGGAAAAGTGGCTTGCCGAAACGGGGTGAATGTAGTGTAGTGTAGTGTAGAGTACAGTACATTCACGGTAAGTTCGTCTCAATCGGGCTTACCATGCCCGCTTGAGACGAACATTCTCCCGATGTTGCTAGAACTACAGTATCTAGCAACATCGGGAGCGCGCACACTGCAGAGCGGAGCGGCTTGATTGACATCGAGCCGCTCACGCCCCTTTTTAGAAAAGATAACCAGCACTTGCTGAGTTATCAAGTGTAAAAAAAAGGCACTTAGGAAATTAATTTTAATTTTTTTTTAACACCAAATGTTTTAAAATTCATTTCCTGCTTAGAATGTATAAGAAAAAAAATTTTAGTCAACTTGGGACAACCCCTTTAAGACATTTTCTAAATGCTGTTTTGAATACTTTGAGGGGTGAAGTTTTTAAAATGGGGTGACTATTTGGGGGTTTCTAATATATAAGGCCCTCAAAGCAACTTCACAACTGAACTGGCCCCTGTAAAAATAGCCTTGAAATTTTCTTGAAAATGTGAGAAATTGCTGCTAAAGTTCTAAGCCTGGTGATGTCATAGAAAAATAAAAGGATGTTTAAAAAACGATGCCAATCTAAAGTATACATATGGGCGATGTTAATTAGCAAGAATTTTGTGTATTATAACTGCCTGTCTTACAAGCAGATACATTTAAATTGAGAAAAATGCTAATTTTTGCAATTTTTCACTAAATTTTTGTGTTTTTCACAATTAAATACTGAACATAATGAGCAAATTTTGCCAGTAACTTAAAGTGCAATGTGTCACGAGAAAACAATCTCAGAGTCGCTTGGATAGATGAAAGCATTCCGTAGTTATTACCACATAAAGTGAAACATGTCAGATTTTAAAAATGAGGCGCTGTCAGGAAGGTCAAAAGTGGCTAAAGAGGGCAGGGGTTAACTGAGTTTTTTCTAGTCTCCTATTTTTGGCTTTAAGTGATGTTGAGATATTATGGTATTAATCATATATTCTTTATTGCGATATGATGTCGCTAATGAGGCACTTTTGGTCCGTTACACGGGTGAGGTTGACGGGACATCCTGTGCACGTGAAGACGTTGCCAAGGGGTTCTGGAAACCCTGGGAATTAGTTTGTTCTGAACACGTAATTGTGGACAGAGATCTTTGTACCCACGTGTGGATCATCAACAATAAGCCGTCATAATACTTTAAACGGTACACTTTATTATTTTTCTATGATATCTCCATTACTTACCATGAGGAGCATTCAATAGTGTATATGCTTTTCTTGCATTTTGGACCTTTTTGACTGATATAGCCTTGTTATCTGAGGTAGTTGTATATGATAAACTACCCGATACTGTTATCAATGACCCGTGACATATTTGCATCGGTTGCTTGGCAACCTAGGATGCCGCTACACATATGATCTTACCAGTGGAACGCATTGGTACGCATTACATCACTATGATGCGCTCGATGCGTCCTGCTGCTGAGCAACAATATACTTCCGCCTCTGGGCATTACACGGACGCACTACATCCTGATTGCCACGAGTTGTGCAGCTGATTGCTACTGTGTATTCCTATGGCTCTACATGCTAATGATATACCTGATATATCTGAAGTTCTGATTGGTGAGTGGTTTCATGATGATGTATCTCAACACCACTGAGGCATAAATGATTATGTTTTAATCAGTTGTTTTTAACGATTGCTGTATTATGTATTGTTGTTCACGTTATTGTATATGCACATGTGCACTTTCTGTATCATATTCATTATTTACAATGATACCTTAAAGGACCAGTGTCACGAAAAAAAAATTTTTTACATCAATTTGATTTTAATGTTCCATCCACTATGCTGTACGCCGTCTGTGTGGGAACGGCGCATGCACCGTTCCCACACAGTCCAAGTTGAACTGTGCGACGTCCGGCGCCATTTTCTTGTGGACCGGAAGTCGTGGCCGGACAGTAAGATTACTACTTCCGGTCGCGGCTTCCGGACTTGTGCACTTGGAGCGACGGCAACAGACGGAGCGGACGGACCGGAGGGAGCGGCGGCAGCAGGAAAGTTATTTCTATGTATGTTCGTGTTTCAGTGTGTGTTTACTACTGTATGTTAACCTACTACACTGTGTGTTAGCTCAAAAAATGGCGACACACAGTGTAGGAGGATTGACCGTTCAATCCCCTCGTTTCTCCTGACCAGCGCTGGGAAATATTATAAATTAGAATCTAATTTATAATATTTCCTGACTCGTGAAAAAAATTAGAACAATGTTTAATCACATATACACGAATTGTTTAACTAAAAAAAAAATACATGTTTTTCTAGCGACACATTCCCTTTAAACCATGTATTAACCAAGTTTTTAAGCACTTAGCACTTTATTGTATTGTAATGAGACCAATTATGCAAAGTGGTCTCAACCCTATATATGTTTGCAGTATAAGATGTGTCACTAGGCTTGATAAAGATCCTATTGTAGGATTGAAACGATGCTGTTGTATCTGGAGCGAATAAACCACCATTTTTTTCATATTGGAGTGCTGCAAATTTTCTTTTGCTATGTCTTACATTCCGTCCGAGGATCAGGACAATTTGCTGGGCACCTGGTCAATGATTTCTGTGTGAGTGCTGCTGCCTTCTCTTTTGCTATATATATATACTGTTTTGCATTACATCTTTCAAAACCAAAAAATAATATTTATATATTTTTGTATTATTATTACTGCATTACTGCTGTTTTATGTGACTCTCCACCAATGCAATGTTTTTTTAGTTCTCTGCATTTTTTTATTATGCTAATTATGCTATGATGTTACAGCCGGCCTTTGACCCCTATTTTGGCGTTTTTTTTGAAACCCTGCAGTATTTAAGTGTGTGTTTTTCTGTTTTACTTTTGTATGGCCTGAGGAAGACGCTGGTCCAGAGTTGAAATGTGTAGCCTGACCTTATTTCATTAAATTACGTTTATCTACACTCTACTTGTCTCTCATGTGTAGTAGCGCCTCCAATAGTCCCTGTATATTTTTCTCTTTTTAATTAGCATTACCATAAAGTGATACATATATGTATTCGTGGTGTTGTTTGTAGTCTACCACATAGACAATAGTGATTTTGAATGCGTTCTCCGTAATATTATGGCAAAAAAAAGAGATAGATCCGGAGTGTATATATATATATATATATATATATATATATATATATAAAATATAACTTTTACTGAATTTTATTAAAACATTTGTGATTTGCGACATATGCGCATGAAAACTTTTCATATGCCAAAGTTGCATGCAATCTTTCATAAATTTTTCACGATATGCCTTTCCAACATAATTTTTAAGACAGCAAATAAGTCCACCTGTGTAAGGTTTCCTAATCTGTATTGTTTCAGTAGTTATTAACTTCAGGAGGTTCTCTCATAAATGCTTGCTTGCTTGGCTTAGCATGAAAGACATACAGGGGTGATATAAAGATTTTTAGGGCAGTAGCCCTCCTACCCCTTTTTCGGATGGTAATATTCCTTTTAGCAGTTGTCTTCAATGTTCTGTTTTTTGTTGAACCTCTGATATAAGATAAATTGTCTCCCAACACGTTTCTTCCTGACCAAATGATTCCTCAGGGGAGATAGGTCATCAGTGCAGCTTCATCCAAGTTCGTGGGAAGCTGCATAAAGATTAATGTAGCTGTCTGATAAAGAAAGTGCTTTTTGGTAAAGGCATGCTTGCAGTGGCAAGAAGTCAGGCTTCCCGTCTGGAAGGTAGATAGCAGCGTCCATTCCTGACGTCTGTCGTCACTCAAATGAGGAATTCCCTGTCTCTTTTTGTATCTGTTTCCTCCCCCCAAATCCTCCCACTAGTGACACACCACCCTGTGACGTTTGGGGGCGTGTGTCCTGTAAGGGGCGGAGATCTGCCGCGCGACCGCAGCCACACCGACACAGGGAAACATCCATGTGTCCGCTAAGGCAGCGATCGCGCCGCGAGCCACCGACCGTCCATCCCAGGACTGCGCTCCCTACCATCTCCCCTAAGGTGGAGATGTTTCCGGTCTGCGTGCAGCGATTCTAATCTTCGCTGCACGCAGATGCGTTGTCAGGGAAACGGAGATAACTCTGCCCCTTCTAATGTGACATCGTAGCCAGACATAGGCCGCGATGTTACACTAGTTACCCCATCAACTGTCAAGTCCCAAGCGTCTCCTGTAGATGCTGTGGACCTGCATTGAGATTGGTAAATAGACAGGAAAATCCTGCCTGTATAAAATAGCAGAGTGCTCGGCCAGCCGGCGGTATGGCAGAGGCGTAGCTAGGTTCTCCAGCACCCGGGGCAAAGATTCAGTTTGGCGCCCCCCCCCCCCAACCTCTTCTTCCCCCTCGCCGTGTTTGTTTTCTCTACCAATCGACGTGTCATTTCTTTTTATGTAACGCGAGCATAAAATTATTTGTACATTTTACAAGCAATATGGTCCTATACACAACACCAGAACCAAGCTCGATACATATATACAGCCCCAGAACAAATACAGCTGTGCAACCCCTGCCGTATAGGTTTGTATGGCGTAAAACTACAGCTCCCAGCATGGCCCGAACAATGATAAGGATATGCTGGGAGATGCCGTTTCACAAAAAATAAATCCTATCATAATCATCTCGCTGCAGATCATACAGTGACTACAATACTGATTAGAGGCAGAATAAACATTTACATTAAGTGACTCACCGGTGACGTCTCAGATTCTAGTTCTTTTTCTCCATTTGGTCCAGACCTCTATGATGAATTCTCCCGGTCACAGCCCATTTCTGCAGTTTGCCGCTCACATGTCTTCAGCTTCTCACTTTTCCAACATTTCTGCACCTATAAATAAATATAAAGTTATCATTATACCACACACTACGCCCCTAAATATAATAGCGCCATACACTGCACCTCTAATTATAATAGCACCATACACCGTGTCCCACACACACACACTGTGCCCCTGTAGATAGTGCCTGCCATAGAGCCCCCTGTAGATAGTGCCCCACAAATAACTCCCCCTATAGTGCTCTACAGATAGCCCACCCCTGTATATAGCCCCCTGTAGATATAGCCCACCCCTGTATATAGAGCTCTACAGATAGCCCAACCATGTATGTAGCCCCCCTGTAGATATAGCCCACCTCTGTATATAGTGCTCCACATATAGTCCACCCCTGTATATAGTGTTTCACAGATAGCCCACCCCTGTATATAGCCCCCTCTTGTACATATAGTCCACCCCTGTATATAATGCTCCACTAGATAGTCCACCCCTGTATATAGTGCTCCACAGATAGCCCACCCCTGTATATACTATATACAAGGGTGGGCTATCTGTGGAGCACTATATACAGGGGTGGACTATATGTACAAGGGGGCTATATACAGGGGTGGACTATATGTACAAGGGGGCTATATACAGGGGTGGGCTTTCTGTGGAACACTATAGGGGGAGCTATTTGTGGGATACTATATACAGGGGTGAGCTATACACAGGGCTGGGATATACACAGGGGGGCTATATACAGGGGTGGGCTATACACAGGGGGGCTATATCTACAGAGGGGGGCTATATACAGGGGTGGGCTATACACAGGGGGGCTATATCTACAGAGGGGCTATATCTACAGTGGTGGGCTATACATAGGGGGGCTATATACAGGGGTGGGCTATATACAGGGGGAATATATCTACAGGGGGAATATATCTACAGGGGGAATATATCTACAGGGGGAATATATCTACAGGGGGCTATATCTACAGGGCTGGGCTATATACAGGGCGACTATATCTACAGGGGGGGCTATATACTGGGGTGGGCTATCTATGGAGCACCATATACAGGGGTGGGCTATATCTACAGGGGGCTATATACTATATAGCCCACCCCTGTATATGGTGCTCTATAGACAGCCCACTCCAGTATATAGCCCCCCCTGTAGATATAGTCCCCCTGTACATAGCCCACCCCTGTATATGGTGCTCTATAGACGGCCCACTCCAGTATATAGCTCCCCTGTAGATATAGCCCCCCTGTATATAGCCCTGCAGATATAGTCCCCCTGTATATAGCTCCCCTGTAGATATAGCCCCCCTGTATATAGCCCAGCAGATATAGTCCCCCTGTATATAGTCCCCCTGTAGATATAGCCCCCCTGTATATAGCCCAGCAGATATAGTCCCCCTGTATATAGTCCCCCTGTAGATATAGCCCCCCTGTATATAGCCCAGCAGATATAGTCCCCCTGTATATAGCCCAGCCCTGTAGATAGACACCCCCCGTAGGAAGACAAAGTCGTCGCCCCCCCCCCCCCCCGCAGATACAGCCGCACACTTCTATTACAATTTAAAAAAAAACAAAACCATTTCAAACTCACCTTATTCCCGCTCCCACGCCGTCCGGCAGCCATGGAGACCTGCTCTCTTCTGCGCAGGTCTCCAGGGGGTTGAACGCGGCGTCTATAAAAGGCGCTGATTGGCTGGGCAGGATGACTTTCCCTGCCAGTCAGTCAGCGCCTTTCATCGACGGAAGCGTCACTGGTACAAAAGGTACCAGTCGCTTCATTCGTGGAGAGGCGCTGAATGGCCGGGCACGGAACGTGCCCGGTCATTCATTGCTTCTAATTGTACCTGTGTCCTTGCGACACAGGTACAATTATAGTGCAGGAGGAGGGGGCGCTGGCGCCCCCCTCTGAACTGCGCCCGGGGCAAGTGCCCCGCCTGCCCCCCCCCCCCTAGCTACGCCCCTGGGTATGGGGGTGGACAGGGGGGAAGAGTTCTATAATGGACTGTGTTTGTGCTTGGGTCATGAGCACCCAGACAGGAACCACCTGTCCGGCATCCATGTAACCCCCATACAAAGACAAGTCCCAAGATGACTATGGAAAATACTTTTTTAAGAGGAATTTGTTTTATATACTCAGTGGTTTTTAGTTTAAGGATATTAAATGGCTGAATTGTTAATTTTAACACTGTTTATGAAGCAAGCATGGGTTGCAAGGATAGGGGATATTTTCTTCATTTTTAATTTTTAATTTTTGATAAATTAGTTAATGCAATGGGACATATAGCAAATTATTAGAGAGAGTCTAGTGAATTAATGAGAATTGTACACGGAAGTAGCTTAAATGAAACATCCGATATCCAGCTGTTCATTGAGTCCGTTGGGTGCAGTTGATCCCAATTTAAAAATCCATTTTGACTCTCTCTGCAATAATATAATGTCCCCTCCTCTTATAGATGGTTGAAAACATTCTAGTATTGTGAATTGCAGGCAATTTGGATCTCCTTTATGTTTTAGATGGACATGACGGGAAACTGGTTTGTCCCTTTCATGCAAAACATCACCTATATGCTTGAGAACTCTCTTTTTTTATCTCCCTTATGGTTTTCCCAACATAATCTAAGGGGCATGGACAGGTGATTTTATATATAACATTTTTTGTACTACAGTTTGAGAAACTTTTTATAGGGTAACTAATTCCTGTGTGGGCACTCCGAAAAACTTTTGTTACCTGTATGTATATACATGCTTTACAGTGCCCACATCTAAAGCATCCGTCTATTTTTCTATTTAGCCAACAACCTTCCTTTTTTAGGCTATTTAAATGACTGTGTGTAACTTGATCCCCTATACTTCTTCCTTTTCTATAGGTTATTTGTGCCCTCGGTGTTATAGTTTCTCTTATATCTGTGTTCATGCAAAGAATTTTCCAATGTTTTTCAAGTATGCCTTTTATCGTGTGGTTTGCCATATCATATGTTCCAATTAACCGTATTGGTTGTTTGGTGATTTCCTTCATTTTGGGAATTAGTAGTTCGTGTAGGGGATCAAGTTACACAAAGTCATTTAAATAGGCTAAAAAAGGAAGGTTGTTGGCTAAATAGAAAAATAGACGGATGCTTTAGATGTGGGCACTGTAAAGCATGTATATACATACAGGTAACGAAAGTTTTTCGGAGTGCCCACACAGGAATTAGTTACCCTATAAAAAGTTTCTCAAACTGTAGTACAAAAAATGTTATATATAAAATCACCTGTCCATGCCCCTTAGATTAAGTTGGGAAAACCATAAGGGAGATTAAAAAGAGAGTTCTCGAGCATATAGGTGATGTTTTGCATGATAGGAACAAACCAGTTTCCCGTCATGTCCATCTAAAACATAAAGGAGATCCAAATTGTCTGCAATTCACAATACTAGAATGTTTACAACCATCTATAAGAGGAGGGGACATTGACAGAATATTATTGCAGAGAGAGTGTAAAGGATCTGCCAGGCACAGCTTCTGTATCTACGCCCATAGGTAATCAGTCTGCACCTGCTTCTATGTCTGTGAGACTGACTCCTTCTTCCACCACTCAGGATGGCAGGCTTAGGAGTGGGAGAGCCTATTGCAGCCTTGCCAGACAGAGCTAGCTCCCGCCCTCTGTCTACTTATACCTGCCTTTCCTGTTCCTCCTTGCTTGTGATTCTTCTCGTTTGGTTTCCTGGCCCTGCTGCAGCTTCTTGAACTATTTGTCCCTGTTTCGTATTGACCCTGGCTTGCTGACTACTCTCCTGCTCTGCATTTGGTACCTCGTGCTCTCCTGGTTTGACTCGGCTTGTTCACTACTCTCCTGCTCTGCGTTTGGCACCTCGTACTTTCCTGGTTTGACTCGGCTCGTGTACTACTCTTGTTGCTCACGGTGTTGCCGTGGGCAACTGCCCCGTTTCCCTTAGGTTCTGTGTTCCCTTGTTTGTTTGTCTGTCGTGCACTTATTGAGTGTAGGGACCGTCGCCCAGTTGTACCCCGTCGCCTAGGATGGGTCGTTGCAAGTAGGCAGGGACTGAGTGGCGGGTAGATTAGGGCTCACTTGTCTGTTTCCCTACCCCCATCATTACAGAGAGTCAAAATGGATTTTTAAATTGGGATCAACTGCACCCAACGGACTCAATGAACAGCTGGATTTCGGATGTTTCATTTGAGCTACTTCCGTATACAATTCTCATTAATTCACTAGACTCTCTCTAATAATTTGCTATATCTCCCATTGGATTAACTAATTTATCAAAAATTAAAAATGAAGAAAATATCCCCTATCCTTGCAACCCATGCTTGCTTCATAAACAGTGTTAAAATTAGCATTTCAGCCATTTAATATCCTTAAAGAGGCTCTGTCACCAGATTTTCAAACCCCTATCTCCTATTGCAGCAGATCGGCGCTGCAATGTAGATAACAGTAAAATTTTTTTTTCTTTCAAAAACGAGCATTTTTGGCCAAGTTATGACCATTTTTATATTTATGCAAATGAGCCTTTCTTAAGTACAACTGTGCGTGTTTAAAGTTATGTCCAAGTGGGCGTGTATTGTGTGTGTACATCTGGGCGTTTTTACTTGTTTTACTAGCTGGGCGTTGTGAATGGAAGTGTATGATGCTGACGAATCAGCATCATCCTCTTCTCTTCGTTACCACCCAGCTACCACCCACGATGTGACGTCACTCACTTCCTCCCACAGGAACTTCATCGAGTCGGATGAGCGAGGACACGCTGTGTGTCTGTGAACTGCCAGAAGCTGGGTGGTAACGAAGAGAAGTGGATGATGCTGATTCGTCAGCATCATACACTTCCATTCACAACACCCAGCTAGTAAAACAAGTAAAAACGCCCAGATGTACACACACAATACACGCCCACTTGGACATAACTTTAAACACGCCCAGTTGTACTTAAGAAAGGCTCATTTGCATAAATATAAAAATGGTCATAACTTGGCCAAAAATGCTCGTTTTTGGAAAAAAAACAAAAACTTTACTGTTATCTACATTGCAGCGCCAATCTGCTGCAATAGGAGATAGGGGTTTGAAAATCTGGTGACAGAGTCTCTTTAAACTAAAAACCACTGAGTATATAAAACAAATTCCTCTTAAAAAAAAAGTATTTTCCGTAGTCATCTTGGGACTTGTCTTTGTGTGGGGGTTACATGGATGCCGGACAGGCGGTTCATGTCCGGGCGCTCATGACCCAAGCACAAACACAGTCCATTATAGAACTCGTCCCCCCTGTCCAACCCCATTCTGCCGTCTGGCCGAGCCCTCTGCTATTTTATACAGGCAGGATTTTCCTGTCTATTTACCGATCTCAATGCAGGTCCACAAAGTCTACAGGAGATGCTTGGGACTTGACAGCTGATGGGGAAACTAGTGTAACGTTGCGGCCTATGTCTGGCTACGACGTCACATTAGAAGGGGCGGAGTTACACTACCGTTCAAAAGTTTAGGGTCACTTAGAAATTTCCTTATTTTTGCAAGAAAAGCACAGTTATTTTCAATGAAGATAACATTAAATTAATCAGAAATACACTCTATACATTGTTAATGTGCTAAATGACTATTCTAGTTTTTAATGCAATATCTACATAGGTGTATAGAGGCCCATTTCCAGCAACCATCACTCCAGTGTTCTAATGGTACATTGTGTTTGCTAACTGTGTTAGAAGGCTAATGGATGATTAGAAAACACTTGAAAACCCTTGTGCAAATATGTTAGCTCCGCTGTAAACAGTTTTGCTGTTTAGAGGAGCTATAAAACTGACCTTCCTTTGAGCTAGTTGAGAATCTGGAGCATTACATTTGTGGGTTTGATTAAACTCTCAAAATGGCTAGAAAAAGAGAGCTTTCATGTGAAACTCGACAGTCTATTCTTGTTCTTAGAAATGAAGGCTATTCCATGAGAGAAATTGCCAAGAAACGGAAGATTTCCTACAACGGTGTGTACTACTCCCTTCAGAGGACAGCACAAACAGGCTCTAACCAGAGTAGAAAGAGAAGTGGGAGGCCCCGCTGCAAAACTGAGCAACAAGACAAGTACATTAGAGTCTCCAGTTTGAGAAATAGACTCCTCACAGGTCCTCAACTAGCAGCTTTATTAAATAGTACCCGCAAAACGCCAGTGTCAACGTCTACAGTGAAGAGGCGACTCCGGGATGCTGGCCTTCAGGGCAGAGTGGCACAGAAAAAGCCATATCTGAGACTGGCTAATAAAAGGAAAAGATTAATATGGGCAAAAGCACAAAGACATTGGACAGAGGAAGATTGGAAAAAAGTGTTATGGACAGACGAATCGAAGTTTGAGGTGTTTGGATCACACAGAAGAACATTTGTGAGACGCAGAACAACTGAAAAGATGCTGGAAGAGTGCCTGTCGCCATCTGTCAATCATGGTGGAGGTAATGTGATGGTCTGGGGTTGCTTTGGTGCTGATAAAGTGGGAGATTTGTACAAGGTAAAAGGGATTTTGAATAAGGAAGGCTATCACTCCATTTTGCAACGCCATGCCATACCCTGTGGACAGCGCTTGATTGGAGCCAATTTCATCCTACAACAGGACAATGACCCAAAGCACACCTCCTAATTATGCAAGAACTATTTAGGGAAGAAGCAGGCAGCTGGTATTCTATCTGTAATGCAGTGGCCAGCGCAGTCACCAGATCTCAACCCCATAGAGCTGTTGTGGGAGCAGGTTGACCGTATGGTACGCAAGAAGTGCCCATCAAGCCAATCCAACTTGTGGGAGGGGCTTCTGGAAGCATGGGGTGAAATTTCTCCCGATTACCTCAACAAATTAACAGCTAGAATGCCAAAGGTCTGTAATGCTGTAATTGCTGCAAATGGAGCATTCTTTGCCAAAAGCAAAGCTTGAAGGAGAAAATTTATTATTTGAAATAAAAATCATTATTTCTAACCTAGTCAATGTCTTGACTATATTTTCTAGTCATTTTGCAACTCATTTGATAAATATAACTGTGAGTTTTCATGGAAAACACAAAATTGTCTGGGTGACCCCAAACTTTTGAACGGTAGTGTATCTCCGTTTCCCTGACAACGCGTCTGCTTGCAGCGAAGATTAGAATCGCTGCACGCAGACCGGAAACATCTCCACCTTAGGGGAAATGGTAGAGAGCGCGGTCCTGGGGTGGACGGACGGTGGCTCGCGGCGTGTTCGCTGCCTTAGCTGACACATGGATGTTTCCCTGTGTCGGTGTGGTTACGGTCGCGCGGCGGTTCTCCACCCCTTACAGGACACACGCCCCCAAACGTCACAGGGTGGTGTGTCACTAGTGGGAGGATTTGGGGGAGGAAACAGATACAAAAAGAGACAGGAAATTCCTCATTTGAGTGACGACAGACGTCAGGAACGGACGCTGCTATCTACCTTCCAGACGGGAAGCCTGACTTCTTGCCACTGCAAGCATGCCTTTACCAAAAAGCACTTTCTTTATCAGACAGCTACATTAATCTTTATGCAGCTTCCCAGGAACTTGGATGGAGCTGCACTGATGACCTATCTCCCCTGAGGAATCATTTGGTCAGGAAGAAACGCGTTGGGAGACAATTTATCTTATATCAGAGGTTCAACAAAAAACAGAACATTGAAGACAACTGCTAAAAGGAATATTACCATCCGAAAAAGGGGTAGGAGGGCTACTGCCCTAAAAATCTTTATATCACCCCTGTATATCTTTCATGCTAAGCAAAGCAAACAAGCATTTATGAGAGAACCTCCTGAAGTTAACCCCTTAGTGTCTAAGCCTGTTTTGGCCTTGTGGACACAGACGATTTTTGCAAATCTGACATGTGTTAGTTTATGTGGTAATAACTCTGGAATGCTTTTGCCTATCCAAGCAATTCTGAGATTGTTTTCTTGTGACATGTTGTACTTTATGATACTGAAAAAATGTTGTCGTTAAATTCAATATTTATTTGTAAAAAACACCAAAATTTTTAGAAAATCTTCAAAAATCTGTATTTTTCTAAATTGTAATGTATCTGCTTGTAAATGAGATTGTAATACCACACAAAATATTTACTAGTTAACATATCCTATATGTCTACTTTATGTTTGCATCGTTTTTTGAACGTCCTTTTATTTTTCTAGGTCGTTACAAGGCTAGAATTTCTCGCATTTTCAAGAAAATTTCAAAAGGCTATTTTTTCAGGGACCAGTTCAGTTCTGAAGTGGCTTTGAGGGCCTTATATATTAGAAAGTCCCCATAAATCACCCCATTTTAAAAACTGCACACCTCACAGTATTCAAAATAGCATTCAGAAAGTATTTTAACCCTTTAGGCATTTCACAGGAAATAAAGCAAAGTAGAGGTGAAATTTACAAATTTCAATTTTTTTTAATGAAATTCATTTGTAATACAGTTTTTCTGTAACACAGAAGGTTTTACAAGAGAAACGCAACTCAATATTTATTGTCCAGATTCTGCAGTTTTAACAAACATCCCACATGTGGCTCTAGTGCGGTAATGGACTGAAACACAGGCCTCCGAAGCAAAGGAGCACCTGGTGGATTTTGGGGCCTCTATTTTATTAGAATATATTTTAGGCACCATGTCAGGTTTGAAGAGGTCTTGTGGTGCCAAAACCATGGAAACCAACCAAAAGTGAGCCCATTTTGGAAACTAAACCCCTCAAGGAATTTTTCAAGAGGTATAGTGAGCATTTTTAGCCCGCAGGTTTTTTTGTGAAAATGAAAATCTACTTTTTATCTGAAAAAACATACAATGTTTTAGTTTTTACAAGAAAAAGAGCAAAAACCACGGCGCCACATGGTGTAGGTCAATAAGTTAGGCAGATGAAGGAAAGAAAAACCATGCTCACAAAACGTCAAAAGTAAATTCGCATTAGTGGTCCACATATGCTGCTGCCAGATCCGAGCCGGTTTACACAGGTAACCGCTTGATAGGATGAATGGGTGAATAGAAAAGTAAGGATCTATGATGGCGCTGCTGCGTGGTATTAAGACCATCACATTTGTGTATATATACATGCCTATTTCTCTGTTTATCATGCCTGATGAAGACGCCACTTCGGCGTTGAAAGGCGTAGCCACACTGTACAAATGAAAAACCCGTTTATATAGAACCAAATCTTCGTGATTTTTCCTCGATATACCACGCAGCAGCGCCATCATAGATCCGTCGTTTTTACAAGGAATAAAGGAGAAAAAGCACCCCAACATTTGTAAAGCAATTTCTCCTGATTACGGCAATACCCCATATGTGGTAATAAACTGCTGTTTGGACCCACGGCAGGGCTCAGAAGGGAACGAGGGCCATTTAGATTTTGGAGCGCAGATTTTGCTGGAATGGTTTTCGTGCCATGTCGTGTTTACAAAGCCCTGGAGGGACCATAACAGTGGAAACTCCCCAAAAGTGACCCAATTTTGGAAACTACACCCCTCAAGGAATTTTTCTAGGGGTATAGTTAGCATTTTGACCCTACACGGTTTTTGCTGAATTTATGGGAATTATGCAGTGAAATTAAAAATCTAATTTTTTTCTAATAAAATGTAGTTTTAGCTCAGATTTTTTCATTTTTACAATAGATAAAGGAGAAAAAACACCCCAATATTTGTAAAGCAAACTCTTCTGAGCACAGCAAAACCCCATGTGTGGTAATAAACTGCTATTTGGACACATGGCGGAAGTTAGAAAGGACAGAGCGCCATTTGACTTTTGGAGCTCAAGTTTTGCTGGAATGGTTTGCGGCCCCATGTCACATTTGCAAAGCTACTTAGGGACCAAAATAGTACAAACACAGCAAAAGTGACCCCATTTGGGAAACTATACCCCTCGTGGAATTTATCTAGCAGTATAGTGAGCATTTTGACCCCACAGTTTTTTTGCTGAATTATTGGAATTATGCAGTGAAAATGAAAATCTACATTCTTTCCACTAAAATGTTGAATTTTTTTCATTTTCACAAGGAATAAAGGAGAAAAAGCGCCCCAATAATTGTAAACCAATTTCTCCCGAGTACGGTAATACCCCACATGTGGTCATAAACTGCTGCTTGGATACACCGCAGGGCTCAGAATGGCAGGAGTGCGACTTGGCATGTAGATTTTGGTTGATTGTTTCATGGGCGCCATGTCGCATTTGCAGAGCCCCTCAGGGAAACCCGTATAGTAGAAACCCGTGAGAAGTGACACCATTTTAGAAACTATACCCCTCAGGGTAATCATCTAGGGGTGTACTGAGCATTTTGATCCCACAGGAGTTTCATAGATTGTATATAGAATGAGGCAGTGAAAATGAAAATTATTTTTTTTCCCAAAAATATGTAGTTTTGCACCCAATTTTTTTTTCCACAAAGGGTAATAGGAGAAAAAACAACACATAATTTGTTACCCAATTTCTCCCGAGTACGGCAATATCCCATGTGTGGCCCTAAACTGCTGTTTGGGCACATGGCAGAGTTCAAAATGGAAGGAGTGCCATGTGGCTATTAGAGCACAGATTTTGCTGGACTGGTGTATGGGCGCCATGTCGCATTTGCAGAGCTCCCTTAGGTACCAGAGTAGAGTGTATAACCCTGAGAATTGACCCCATTTTGTAAACTACACCCCTCAAGGCATTTCTCATTTGCCTGGACATATGACAGGGCTTAGGAGTGAAAGGCGCATGTGAGACCTATTTTGGTGATTTTCGCAGCATTACCCCACAATGGCAGGGCTCTGGGGTCAAATAGTAAAACAAACCCCCAAGTAGTGACCCCCATTTTGGAAACTGCACCCCTGAAGGCATTTTATGAACGGGTGTAGTGAGCATTTTGACCACACAGGTTTTTTTTTCTATAATAAATTAATGCTCAGTGGATGGTGCAAAGTGAAAATTGCAAATTTCCACAGGTATATGCCATTCTAGTGCACAATATTTTGTGCCCAGTTCATGCTACTGAAGACAAATACCTCAAACTGTTAAGCTGGTTCTCCCGGGTATGACGATGCCATATATGTGGACGTAAACTGTTGCTTGGGCACGCTGCAGGGCTCAGAAGGGATGGAGCGCCATTTTGCTTTTGGAGCGCAGATTTTGCTTAGTGGTAGTTTTGTTTGGGGTTTTCATGGTATTTCAGTTTATGATGTGGGGGCATATGTAAGCTGTGCGGAGTACATCAGGGGCATAATAAGAGGGTATAATAATGGGGTAAATAACCAATAATGCATAGATATGTGGCCGGTGTTGCACTGATAAATGGTGCCAGATCTTATCCGCTTTTGGACACTCTGCACATTTTGCATCGCCATATTCTGAGAGTCAGAATTATTATTTTTTCTCCACCGGAGCTGGGTGAGGGCTTATATGTTGCGGGACAATCTGTAGTTTTCATTTTGGGGTACATGCGATATTTTTGATCACTTTGTATTTCATTTTTTTTGGCAAGCAAGGTGACCAAAAACCTGCAATTCTGATGTTTTTTATAAAAAAAATTTACGGCGTTCGCCATGCTCTATAAATGACAATTTTACTTTATTCTGCGGGTCGGTACGATTACGGCGATACCAGATGTATATAGTTTCTCTTATGCTTTGCAGCATCTGCACAATAAAATCACTTTTGTTTCAAATAATTTATTTTTTGTGTCACTATATTCTGAGAGCCATAACTTTTTTATTTTTCCATCAAAAAAGCTGCAGGAGGGCTTGTTTTTTGCGGGACGGGCTGCAGTTTTTAATGGTATAATTTTGGGGTACATGCAACTTTTAGATCCCTTTTTTTATTATGTTTTGCGAGGGGTAGTGACTAACAAACAGCAATTCTGGAATCGTTTTTGATTAAAAAAATTTACGGTGTTCACCGTACGGGTAAAATAGCATGATATTTTTATAGTTTGGGTCGTTACGGATGCGGGGATACCACATATGTGTACTTTTTTTTATGTTTTTTTGTTTTTCCTATAATAAAAGACTTACTTGTTTTAACTTTTTTTGTGTCCCACTAGGGAACTTGAAGGCATGAAGCCCTGATCGCTTGTCTAATACACTGCACTACCTACATGGTGCAGTGTATTAGAGCTGTCAGCTATTCACTGAGAGCAAGCCTATTAGACTTCGCCTCCCGGCAGGGCCTAATAGGTTTCCGTACTAGGAAGCGATTGTTAGGCTACGGTTGCCATAGCAACCATCGGAACACCCGCGGGTGCCGATGGTTGTCATTATTAACCATAGCGTGCGATCTAAGGGGTTAATTGGCCGGATCAGAGCCTACCTCCGGTCCTGGCCTTTAGAGCACGATGTCAGCTGTGAAAAACAGCTGATACCCGTGCCCGTGGCAACCATCGTGGTTGCCCACAGGCTACAAGACACTTCGATGCATCGATCGCGTTGATCGATGCATCGAAGGAGTTAATCGGCTGGATCGGAGCCTAGCTCCGGTCCTGGCCGTTGCAGAGGGGTGCCGGACAGCTGATTATCGGCGGTGATAGCGCTGGCTCAAGCTGAGCCAGCGCCATCACATACACCACGTCATGGAGCTGTGATTGGTCAGTCTGCTTTGACTGACCAATCACAGCGATCGCCGTCAGGAGACCGCTGTGATTGGTCCACTGCCGTCTTACTGTGCCGGTCAACTGTCATAAACAGTTGACGGCACAGTTCTGTCACCTTGTCCTTTGACAGGGTGACAGTTTTTAGCCAGGACGCACCGGTACGCCCTGGTGCCTTAAAGCACTTCAATGCAGGAAGTATCGGTGCGTCCTGGTGCGGTAAGGGGTTAATAACTACTGAAACAATACAGATTAGGAAACTTTACACAGGTGGACTTATTTGCGGTCTTAAAAATTATGTTGGAAATGCATATCGTGAAAAATTTATGAAAGATTGCATGCAACTTTGGCATATGAAAAGTTTTTATGCGCATATGTCGCAAATCACAAAAGTTTTAATAAAATTCAGTAAAAGTTATATTTTATATATATACATCTATCTCTTTTTTTTGCCATAAAGTGATACATGTCAGATAATGAAAAAAATTTGGCTGTGCCACAAGGCCAAAACAGGCTGCATCCTGAAGGGGTTAAGATATTAGTAGCTCTGTAGATGCTATCCCAACATTTGGTTGATAACGATATTCAAGAAGTGTTGTGGGAATATTAAATACTGAGGTTAATTTTATGTAAAGTTCCGGACCAGCAAGCCTTAGAATTGGACTATTGGATGCATGCATCAAATAAAAGGAGTAGCATCGGGAGATTCCTATATGAAAACATTATTTTGTTGTGAAAAGGAAAATGTTATAACAGAAAATTCGGATCAGGAACTATACCTGGATCTGGTCTGTGTGTGAACAATATTATTTCGTTTTGAGGAGGTTCTCTTCTCCTCATGTCTGCCTTCCGTTTCATGTGGTCAACTGCCAGTAAGATGGAGGATCGAGTCTGCTGCAAGATCTGTAGGAAGTCTCTAAAAGCAGTGTCAGCTGCTGGTACCTCGGACGTATCAGGCACGGGGAGAGGAATTAGTGGGTGTTGGCCATAGACAATGACGAACGGTGTATTCCTTGTGGACTTGCTGGTGTGGCTGCACCAAGTCATCATGCTGCTTGGAGATGAAGTGGCGTAGGTAGTTCTCCAAGATCTGATTGATCCTCTCGACCTGCTCATTCGACTGAGGATGGTGGGCTGAGGAAAAGTCCAACTTCACAAAGAGGAGTCCGCAGAGGGACGTCCCTAACTTGCAAGGGATTGAGAGACAATGCAGGACGGATCAATAACATTCTGTGGAATCTCCATGGTGTCCTCTGTCTCGAATGACCTGGACAAGGCATCGGCCCTCACATTCTTGTCAGTCGGGCGATAATGGAGCTCAAAGTGGAACCTGGTAAAGAACAGCGACCACCTGGCCTGATGAGGGTTCAGCCGTTGGGCCGTCTGAAGTTAGGTGAGATTCTTGTGGTGCGTAAAAATCAGGATGGGATGAGATGCGCCCTCTAGTGGATGTCTCCACTATTCCAGGGCCAATTTGATGGCCAGTAACTCCCGTTCCCCATTCGAGTAGTTGCGTTCTGCGGAAGAGTAGATCTTAGAGAAATATCCACATACCATTGACTTGCCCTTGGAACTTCTCTGGAACAGGAGTGCACCAGCACCAGCACTTCCAACGAAAAGTGTAGAGAAACATCTGGATGATGGAGGATAGAGGCTGATGTGAAGGCACTCTTCAGGCTATTGAACGTGGACTCTGCTTTAGGAGTCTACACCTTGGCGTTCATGCCCTTCTTGGGGAGGTTAGAGATAGGAGATGTCAGTGAGGAGAAGTTTGGAATGGACGTCTGTAAAAATTGGCGAATCAGAGAACGCATCAGAGACATGTCCATCAAGTTTTGCTGCGGCGTGGCCATTCCAGGACGGACTTTACCTTTCCAGGATCCATCTTGAGACCTCTATTTGAGACGATGTAGCCCAGGAAGGTTATAGCGTCTATCTCAAACACGCACTTCTCCAACTTGGTGTAAAGACGATTCTCCCTTAACCGCAGCAAAACTTGATGGACATGTCTCTGATGCGTCATAGGATATGGGGAAAAAATCAAGATGTCATCAAGATAGACCACAACACAATTACATAGTTAGTACGGCTGAAAAAAGACACATGTCCATCAAGTTCAACCAAGGGAAGGGAAAAGGGAAGGAAAAATTTCTACACATAGGAGCTAATATTTTTTTGTTCTAGGAAATTATCTAACCCTTTTTTAAAGCCATCTACTGTCCCTGCTGTGACCAGCTCCTGCGGTAGGCTATTCCATAGATTCACAGTTCTCACTGTAAAGAAGGCTTGTCGCCTCTGCAGCTTGAACCTTTTTTTCTCCAGACGGAGGGAGTGCCCCCTTGTTTTTTGAGGGGGTTTTACAAGGAACAGGATTTCACCATATTTTTTGTATGTGCCATTAATATATTTATATAAGTTAATCATGTCCCCCCTTAGTCGTCTTTTTTCAAGGCTAAATAGGTTTAATTCTTTCAATCTTTCCTCATAACTTAAATTCTCCATGCCCCTAATTAGCTTCGTTGCTCTTCTTTGTATTTTTTCCAACTCCAGGGCATCCTTTCTATGAACTGGAGCCCAGAACTGAACTGCATATTCTAGATGAGGCCTCACTAATGCTTTGTAAAGTGGTAATATTACATCCCTGTCCCGCGAGTCCATGCCTCTTTTAATACACGACAATATCCTGCTGGCCTTTGAAGCAGCTGATTGACACTGCATGCTGTTATTGAGTTTATGATTTACAAGTACACCCAGATCCTTCTCAACAAGTGAATCCGCCAGTGTAGCTCCCCCTAGGACATATGATGCATGCAGGTTGTTGGTACCCAGATGCATAACTTTACATTTATCTACATTAAACTTCATCTGCCAAGTGGACGCCCAAACACTTAGTTTGTTTAAATCTGACTGCAATTCACGAACATCTTCCACAGACTGAACTATATTACATAGCTTGGTGTCATCTGCAAAAATAGAAATAGTGCTATTAATCCCATCCTCTATATCATTAATAAATAAGTTGAATAATAGTGGTCCCAGCACTGAACCCTGGGGTACACTACTTATAACCGGTGACCATTCAGAGAAGGAATCATTGACCACAACTCTCTGGATACGGTCCTTGAGCCAATTCTCAATCCAATTACAAACTATATTTTCTAAACCTATAGTCCTTAATTTACCCATTAGGCGTCTATGGGGGACAGTGTCAAATGCCTTTGCAAAGTCCAAAAACACTAAATCCACAGCGGCCCCTCTGTCTAGACTTCTGCTCACCTCTTCATAAAAACAGATTATGTTAGTTTGACAACTTCTGTCCTTAGTAAAACCGTGCTGGCTGTCACTTATAATGCTATTTATTGTCACATAATCCTGTATATAGTCCCTCAATAGCCCCTCAAACATTTTCCCCACGATGGATGTTAAGCTTACTGGTCTATAATTACCTGGGGAAGACCTAGAGCCCTTTTTGAAAATAGGCACCACATTTGCGCTGCGCCAGTCCCTTGGCACTATACCAGTCACTAGAGATTCTCTGAATATTATGAAAAGGGGGACAGAAATAACTGAACTAAGCTCTTTAAGAATTCTAGGGTGTAACCCATCTGGTCCCGGGGCCTTGTGCACATTTATTTTATTTAATTTAGCTTGGACCATCTCTACATTCATCCAATTCAGTATATCAACTGATATATTAACAGCACTGGCAGCGGCTACATCAGCTGCTCTTTCTTCAGTTGTATATACAGAGCTAAAGAACCCATTTAGTAACTCTGCCTTCTCTTGATCCCCTGTGATCAACTCCCCATTACCATTATCTAGGTGTCCTACATGTTCAGACCTTGGCTTTTTAGCATTTATATACTTGAAGAATTTTTTGGGATTTGTTTTACTATCCTTGGCCACCTGCCTTTCATTTTGTATTTTTGCTAATTTTATTACATTTTTACAGATTTTATTAAGCTCTTTATATTTTACAAACGCTACAGCTGTACCCTCAGATTTGTATTTTTTAAATGCCCTTTTTTTGTCATGTATTGCCCCTTTCACAGAAGGTGTAAGCCATGTGGGGTTTAATTTGAGTCGTTTATACTTGTTACCTATAGGAATAAATTTTGCACTATAATAACTCAAAGTAGATTTGAAAATCTCCCATTTATCATTTGTCCCATTATTTGACATTAGTTCTTCCCAGTCCATATCCTGAATTGCAGCCCTCTTCCTGGGGAAATTGGCTTTCTTAAAATTAAATGTTTTTGCCCTCCCAGCCTGCGTTTGTTTTTTACAGTACAGGTAAAATGTAACTATATTATGATCACTGTTACCGAGGTTTTCACGAACATTGACATTCCCAACAAGATCTGCATTATTAGAAATGACCAGATCCAACAGATCTTCACCTCTAGTCGGGTCTTCCACAAACTGGCCCATAAAATGTTCCTGCAACAGGTTGAGGAAATTTCTCCCCTTTGCAGTTGAAGCCGAACCATGACACCAATTAATATCCCGGAAATTAAAATCTCCCATTATCACTACAGTACCCGCCTGTGCAGCCCGCTCCATCTGTTTATATAGCTGAACATCCATCTCCTCAGTTATATTGGGGGGTCTATAGATTACACCAAAAGTAATTTTTTCAGTGTTTACCTCCCTTTCTAGTTCCACCCACAAGGTTTCAACCTCCTCACAGTATTCACCTACTATTGTCTCTTTCACACTCGCCTTCATATCATTTCTCACATACAGACATACACCACCACCTTTCCTATTTGTCCTGTCTTTCCGAAAAAGTGTAAAACCCTGTAGATATACAGCCCAGTCATGTGAAGAGTCCAGCCATGTTTCAGCAACACCAACTATATCTATATTTTCTTCCAGTATCAAGGCCTCCAGCTCCCCCATTTTGCTTGCTAGACTTCTGCCATTTGTGAACATACACTTTAACTTGCCTGTCAGTTTTTCACTTTTATTATCAGAAATGTGATTTGACATTAATCGGGCCTTTTTATTTACACTGATGTTTAGTAACGAAAGGATCTCCTTATATTGTTGTCTAGTCCTCTCCCCACATTCTGTTTCTCCCCCCACCAATATAGTCTGACCCCTCTCTAACCTGGCTACCCCTTTTTTTTCTACATTGACCTCCCTCCTCAGCGCTAGTTTAAATACTCCGCCACCCCAGCTAGAATTCTCTCCCCCAGCACAGCGGACCCCCTTCCATTTAGGTGCAAATCATCTGCAGAATACAGTTTGTACCCCAATGAAAAGTCAGCCCAGTGCTCTAGGAACCTAAATCCTTCTCCTCTACACCAAGACTTCAGCCATGCATTTAACTCCCTGAGCTCCCGCTGTCTTTCCTGTGATGCGCATGGCACAGGCAGTATTCCTGAGAATACTACTTTGGAGGTCCTTCCCTTCAGCTTGTAGCCTAGTTCTTTAAAATTATTCTTAAGGCTCCTCCACCTACCATTTATTCTGTCGTTGGTACCGACATGGACCACGACAGCTGGATTATCACCAGCCCCTCCCAGCAATTTGTCCACCCGTTCCACCACATGCCGAACCCTGGCACCAGGGAGACAGCAAACCATTCGGTTGAGGTGGTCTTGGCGACAAATTATTCTATCCGTCTTCCTGATTATAGAATCCCCTACGACTATCAATTGTCTTGGCTTACCTGCATTACCATCCCGCCGACTACTAGCTGGGCTGTTCTCCCGGCTGTTAGGGAGATCAGTATCCACTAGGGCTGCCATTTCTGAGACTGACACCCTCGCATCATCACCCAACTTGGCAATTTTGCTTGGAATGTCAGAAACCGGATCGGCCTTCCTTTTCTTTGACCCCTTTCTACTGCCCCTAACTACATTAACCCAGCTACTTACCTGATCCTGCTCACCCATGTCTTCACCCTCCAGTTGTAACCCACTAACTGCATGCTCCGTGAGCAGCAAGCTCAGCTCAAGATTGTCTATCCTCCTCAGTGTTGCATTCTGCTCCTCCAGATCTCTAATACGAGCTTCCAGG
Source organism: Rhinoderma darwinii (assembly GCF_050947455.1). Classification (NCBI taxonomy): domain Eukaryota; kingdom Metazoa; phylum Chordata; class Amphibia; order Anura; family Rhinodermatidae; genus Rhinoderma; species Rhinoderma darwinii. Next base: position 95,439,480 of record NC_134692.1, read on the forward strand.
TGAACAACATGCTCACATCTGCCACAGAGATATTCACCCTGGAACTCCGGCTCCAGTCGTGCATACATATGGCAAACTGTGCACTGAAGAAAACCTCCAATCTTGCTATCCATTATCCAAGTTACAAAAAAAACAGCGAACAGGTGTTAATCAAAAAGAAAAAGTAGAAGAGTACTTACTGGGGCTTAACTCCTCTTTTCAACTCCGGTTTTTGGAACTCCAGTTGATCTACAACCCACTTGTTTTTTTCAATTCACAGAGCAGGCTCTACAGAGTACTGAGGCCTGATTTATACCACCTGGTACCAGCTAACCCCTCCCCCTTACTCAGCTACTCAGGAAGGAAACTGCAAGGGAAAAATGGTTTTAAATAATTTGCAAACTTTGTAGCAAGCAAGCAATCAATACATATATCACATACAATGGCCCCCCACTTTGTCACACACAACACAGTAAGTCAATCTGGTTTTTGGAACTCCACTTGATCTACAAGTCCGTCCTGGAATGGCCACGCCGCAGCAAAACTTGATGGACATGTCTCTGATGCGTCATAGGATATGGAGAAAAAATCAAGATGTCATCAAGACAGACCACAACACAATCATAGAGGAGGTCACGGAAGATGTCATTAACGAACTCCTGGAAGACCGCGGGAGCATTACACAGGCCGAAGGGCATTACTAGATATTCACAGTATCCATCACGGGTGTTAAATGCTGTCTTCCATTCGTCACTCCTGACGAATCCGGATTAGGTTATAAGCCCCACACAGGTCTAGTTTGGAAAAAATCTTGGCACCACGTATACAATCAAACAGTTCTGAGATCAGTGGCAACGGATACTTGTTTTTCACTGTGATCTGGTTGAGACACCGGTATTGTCAATACAAGGACGCAGGGAACCATCCTTCTTCTTGATGAAGAAGAATCCGGCCCCTGCCGGGGAGGAAGACTTCCGTATGAAGCCCCTCTCCAAGTTCTCTTTAACATAGGCAGACATGGACAGAGTCTCTGGCAAGGAGAGGGGATATACCCTACCATGGGGAAGGAATGCACCAGGAATCAGCTCAATGGGGCAGTCATACGCCCGGTGTGGGGGCAGTGTCTCCTCCTCCCTTTTGCTGAAGACGTATGAAAATGCAGCATAATGACCAGGCAATCCTGCCAATGACCGAGGCAGAGGAGGCTGAGCTGAACGAATCTGTACCAGGCAACAGCTGTGACACTCAGGGCCCCACTGGAGAACCTCTCCAGAGTTCCAGTCCAGGACAAGGGCATGTAGTCGAAACCAAGGCAGGCCCAGCAGCACGGTGTTAACGGCCTTGGATGAGACTTTGAAACATAGAAGCTCGGAGTGGAGGGCCCCTATTTGGAGCCTCATTGGCTTGGTCACAGTTATAACTGGGTCTGGCACAGGTAGTCCATTTACCGATGCAACCATCAACGGTCTCTCCAGAGGGGTAGTAGGTAATTGAAGAAGATCCACCAGGTTTCTACAAATGAAATTAGCAGCGGATCCAGAGTCCAGATACGCAGAGACCCGATGCGTTTTCTCGCCGGACACTATGGTCACGGGTATAGACAATTTAGACGGGAGTCTTTCTTTGCCCAAGGTTGTCTCTCCTACCAACCCTAGGCTTTGGGGCTTTTGGAGATACAGATGCACAAGATGACCTCCGAGGCCGCAATATAGACAGAGTCCCGAAGTGCGTCTGCGTTGTCTCTCCTGGGTAGATAGCATACACTGGTTCATCCTCACAGACTCCTTAGGAGGGTCGGAATCTGAGAACAGAAGGGGTTGCTGCAAGGTAGGGACCGGACTAGGAAGGCCTCCCTCCCGACGAGCTTCTTGGAGCCATTCTTGGATCCTTCTATCAATTCGGGCGGCCAGAAGGATGAGGTCATCCAGGGTAGACTGTAGATCTCGAGCGGCAAATTCGTCCTTAATCTTAGGAGACAGTCCATGCCACAATGTAGCCACGAGGGCCTCATTGTTCCACAATAGTTCTCCCGCCAGGGTGCGAAAGTGGATGGTGTATTCGCCCACGGAGGTGTCTCCCTGGCGTAGGTTCAGCAAGGACGCCGCTGCAGAGGAGACTCATCCAGGCTCCTCAAACACTGTGTGAAATGTCCGGAGGAACCCCTGGAAGTCACGGATTATGCAAGTGCCCTGCCAGTGAGAAGAGAGATGATGAAAGCAACCCTTGTGCCATCAGACGAAAATGCCCTTGCATACAGGCTGAAGTGGATCTGGCACTGGTTCAAAAATACACGACAGGTACCTGCGTCTCCATCATAGTGGTCAGGAAGAGGCAAAGAAAAACGAGGATCAACACTGCCAGGAGGTGTAGTCTGAGGATCAACACTGCCAGGAGGTGTAGTAGGAGGAATGGCAGCTCCTTTCGATGTGCAATAATGTTTAAAGGACATGTGTTGCCAGCAAAACATGTTTTTGTTTTTTTAGTTAAACAATTAGTGTGGAGGTGATTAAACATTGTTCTAATTTTTTTTATTTTTTTCACAAGTCAGGAAATATTATAAATTGGATTCAATTTATAATATTTCCCAGCACTGGTCACTAGATGGAGCACTTCCCAAAATTGCAGCATTGCATGTGGTAAAGCAACCACATTGCTTTATGCTGCAAAATTGGGAAAAAATCCCTCGCTCTAGTGAGCTCTCAGAATCCCCCCCTCCTTTATCCTGGCTAGTGCCGGGAGAAATGAGGGGTTTGAACGGTCTAACCTCCTACACTGTGTGTCGCCATTTTTTGAGCTAACACACAGTGTAGAAGGTTTACATACACTAGTAAAACACACTGAAACACGAACATACATAGAAATCACTTACCTGCTCCAGTCGCCGCCGCTCCCTCCGGTCCGTCCGCTCCGTCTGCTGCCGCTGCTCCATGTGCACAAGTCCGGAAGCCGCGACCGGAAGTAGTAATCTTACTGCCCGGCCGCGACTTCCGGTTCACAGGAAAATGGCGCCGGACGGCGCACATTTCAAATCTGACTGTGTGGGAGCGGCGCATGCGCCGTTCCCACACACACGGTGTACACCAAAGTGGATGGAACGGGCCCCGTTCGCAGTCCCTATGGGACTGGAGCTGCCGTATTCCATGTCTGTATGTGTCGTTAATCGACACATACAGAAATGGAAAAAAAAATGGCAGCCCCCATAGGGAAGAAAAAGTGTAAAAATAGAAAAAAGTAACACACAAACACACAAATAAATATAAACGTTTTTAATAAAACCCTAACATAAAACTGATATAAAAAAAAAAATGTTGGTGACACTGTTCCTTTAAGGCCTGGAGGAGTTGGTCCTGTCGAGACCGGAGGTCTAGTATATCTGTCCGCATCTCTTGTGACGTCATCTTGGTCTTGGATCAAGGACCCGGCCGAGGTAAGCGGAAGTGAGCGCTGGTGTTTCCTGAGGAGGAGACTGGGGCCAGCGCTCGCAGACCCATGGCTGCGGCCGTCAGGAGGTGAGTGAGCCTGACGGCCCGTGGCCATGGACATATTTACATATTATATTTTTCAACATACAGTGAGAATATATTTTTATCGGGTCACTTATTGAGTACTGTTCTTATGGCTATTTCATGTATGCACTTTATTATATTATATCGTATTTGTAGTATGTACGATACACAGTATTGTTTATGTGTACAGTATATATATATATATATATATATATATATATATATATATATATTTTAAAAAAAACGGTATAGAATATAGTAACGGCACCAGGACTTCAAGGCAGATGAAAAACAGGGTGGATTTATTCACCTCAAACACAGCAACGTTTCGGTTCAGCAGGAACCTTTCTCAAGCCATCACAAACTAACAATGGTGTCAAGTATAAGTAGAGAATGAAGAGAAATGTGCCGAGGCACAGAGTCCCAATTTCCCAGCCACCAGTCGACTAGTCGATAAGTGTCAGTAAAGGCAGTTAAAATATAAGGCCCCGTTTTATCCCCTGAGGACGCTGCTTCTACAGCGAAACATGTCGGGGGGGCTATCGCCATTTTAATCTATCACTGACGGTCCAGTCATTGCTTCCACCCGTGGGGGACTGTTTCTATGTACGGCAGTCTGCAGCTGCCGAATCAGTCTCTCTCACTGCGTCCAGCGTTGTACTGGGTGCATGCACACTGACTTCTGCGACACATACTGGCCGTCTCTTGATATAATTTTAACTCTTCAGTGTTGTCTGTCTGTTTGATACCTAATAAGAGTTATATTTTAACTGCCTTTACTGACACTTATCGACTAGTCGACTGGTGGCTGGGAAATTGGGACTCTGTGCCTCGGCACATTTCTCTTCATTGTCTAATTATCCCTGCCAGCCACTAGGGGGTCTCCTTTTTGCTTTTTCAAGTATAAGTAGAGGGAACATACATCAATTAGCAATCAAGTTATTAAATGTACAATACCCATTATAAATGTGCAGTATACAAAAATATTATAAACTTTGGTATAAAAGTGAATGTCTTAAAGTTTTAAAAAAGAGCCAAAAATACATAGTGGTATATATATATATATATATATATAGAGTTCATATGTAAATACCATAAACAGTGATAATGAGAGTGATTAGGGTGATATGGAAGGAGGCAGGGGCCAATTAAATCCAGGTGAAAGTTAATAAACTTACAGTTAGCAATCTGTATGCAATGTCCACATAGCCAGCGTGTAGATTCCGCGCGCATCAAGTGCGCATGCTCAAAGATGGCGTCCAAACCGGATATTAGATCCGGTGGAACGCATCGGACAGAGCAGTTGCTACTGCGCACGCGCGATCATGGAACTTGCGTTCCAGTGTCAATGCGCAGGCGCCAGTGTCAACAGGAGTACTAGATAGATAAAAGAACGAATACAATATATAATATCTATAAATAGATATCGTTCACACAGTTCAATGAGTGCTGCAATGCATCCACCATCGGATTTGGTGGAATTTGCAGAGCAGCACTCATGACACACAGCGGACCATCTATAGTGGTCTAAATGCAACAGCAATCAATCGAGTTTGGGGACATCTCATACCCCCCTTCCGTTAATGTGACAATAGTCACCATGGAAACGTCTAAAGGGACCCCAATTGGTTGAATAAACATCATCCCACCCAGGGATGTAGAGTATATCGGACAAAAAACTGTCCCGACAAAGAAAGCCATAGGATCCACATGTATTGATTGCATGTTTAATGCTGGTATGGTGAACAATTTATAGAATCATAAAAACTAAAGAGAAATGTAAATAAAGATCTTTTTATTTTTATTTTGTTGTTCTATATAGCCTGGGTTGCAATTTAATATTGTAAAGCAGCCCAGTCACATAATAAATTGTATCGCAAAAAACTATGTTGGACATTACATTAAAAAGCTTATACTTGAGTAATTGAAAACTGGATTAATGATCCCGATGGATGGGCCTCCGCTGCCTTCCAATATCATTCAGTGTTTGACAAAATACTGTGTATCTAAAAATACAAGGAAAAGACAAATAAACAAAAGAAGTTACCAAACAATATTTGTAAAAACAAACAAAGTACAATAGAAAATGAAATTAAAAGAGATACATACATAAATATAGAGTCAAAATTAGACTCCAAAGAGACCTATTTCTATAATATGTGTAAAAAACACCAACTACACCAAAGAGGACGCAGACCGTTCAAAAAACCCCCCAGGTTCACGGAAAAGTTACCCCTCACTATATTAAATATGTGGGCCACAGGGATACTCTATGTTCAACCCCTTGGGAGACATGGTATCTAACCTATAGATCGACTCCAGCTCTTTTCTTTTAAAAGCCAGACCTCTATCACCACCACGTCTCAACTGAGGCACAGAATCAATTATTCTGAATCTCAATTGCGAAAGACTATGACCCCTTTCCACAAAGTGTCTTGAAACTGGCAAGCCTTTCTTGTCTTTTAGTTTTAATGTTTGACTTGTGATTTCTCAACCTGAGACGCAGTTCAGTTGTGGTCTCACCAGTGCTGTGTTTATTTGCTCTTGCTTTGTGTATATATATATATATATATATATATATATATATATATATATATATATATCAGAAAAAGAATGGCGACAGCACACTGCGACACTAATGCCACTAAATATAAATAAATATGCACTAAAGCTAAATCTACTTATAATAGGGAGGTTCTTAGTGCACATTTTGATCAAAAAGTGTTTGCCCACCTGCCACGACAAGGCGACCTCTGTAAGGTGGGAACCTACGCTGCACATACACCCAGAACTGGGACTAAGCCTACATGTATACCTGGGGATGGTAGGATCCAGCATTGAACTAATTAAAATCACCCAGGGCAGAATGGGAGGAGTGCAAGAACAAAAATGGAGGCAGTCACTAACCCCACATATATGGATCACATAAACAACAAAAATTTGAACAGCACATTCCAACTAAATGATATAAAATGTGTATGCAGGTGCAGGACACCTGTGACTGCAAATATACAGCAGAAAAAGAATGGCGACAGCACACTGCGACACTAATGCCACCTAAACCACTAAATATAAATAAATATGCACTAAAGCTAAATCTACTTATAATAGGGAGGTTCTTAGTGCACATTTTGATCAAAAAGTGTTTGCCCACCTGCCACGACAAGGCGACCTCTGTAAGGTGGGAACCTACGCTGCACATACACCCAGAACTGGGACTAAGCCTACATGTATACCTAGGGATGGTAGGATCCAGCATTTAACTAATTAAAATCACCCAGGGCAGAATGGGAGGAGTGCAAGAACAAAAATGGAGGCAGTCACTAACCCCACATATATGGATCACATAAACAACAAATATTTGAACAGCACATTCCAACTAAATGATGTCAAATGTGTATGCAGGTGCAGGACACCTGTGACTGCAAATATACAGCAGAAAAAGAATGGCGACAGCACACTGCGGACACTAATGCCACCTAAACCACTAAATATAAATAAATATGCACTAAAGCTAAATCTCATCGCCCCCCCCCCCCCGCAACGCAATCGCGGGCGGCGATTGTTGCTATGGCTGCCTGGGGGCCTAATAAAGGCCACCAGGTTCGCCATCTTTGTACACCTATTAAGCCCTGCCTCCGGCATTAGTATTGCAGTATATCATGCAAGCGATCTAACGCTGGTTGAAGTCCCCTAGGGGGACTAATAAACAAAGTAAAGATGAGTTAAATAAAGTTGTTTTTTTTGTGTAAAAAAATATATATATATATTAAAAGTTTAAAAAAAACCTTTTCCCATTTTCCCCCTAGAGCATAGTAAAAAAATAAATAAATAAACATAATTGGTATCGCCGTGTCCGTAAAAGTCTGAACTATTACAATATATCATTATTTAACCCGCACGGTGAACGTCGTAAAAAAAAAGAATTGTAGAGTGGCAAAGAAAAAGCCATATCTGAGACTGGCTAATAAAAGGAAAAGATTAATATGGGCAAAAGCACACAGACATTGGACAGAGGAAGATTGGAAAAAAGTGTTATGGACAGACGAATCGAAGTTTGAGGTGTTTGGATCACACAGAAGAACATTTGTGAGACGCAGAACAACTGAAAAGATGCTGGAAGAGTGCCTGACGCCATCTGTCAAGCATGGTGGAGGTAATGTGATGGTCTGGGGTTGGTTTGGTGCTGGTAAAGTGGGAGATTTGTACAAGGTAAAAGGGATTTTGAATAAGGAAGGCTATCACTCCATTTTGCAACGCCATGCCATACCCTGTGGACAGCGCTTGATTGGAGCCAATTTCATCCTACAACAGGACAATGACCCAAAGCACACCTCCAAATTATGCAAGAACTATTTAGGGAAGAAACAGGCAGCTGGTATTCTATCTGTAATGGAATGGCCAGTGCAGTCACCAGATCTCAACCACATAGAGCTGTTGTGGGAGCAGCTTGACCGTATGGTACGCAAGAAGTGCCCATCAAGCCAATCCAACTTGTGGGAGGGCCTTCTGGAAGAATGGGGTGAAATTTCTCCCGATTACCTCAGCAAATTAACAGCTAGAATGCCAAAGGTCTGCAATGCTGTAATTGCTGCAAATGGAGCATTCTTTGACGAAAGCAAAGTTTGAAGGAGAAAATTATTATTTCAAATAAAAATCATTATTTCTAACCTTTTCAATGTCTTGACTATATTTTCTAGTCATTTTGAAACTCATTTGATAAATATAAGTGTGAGTTTTCATGGAAAGCACAAAATTGTCTGGGTGACCCCAAACTTTTGAACGGTAGTGTAGGTTTTTACTTGTAAAAGTAGTAAAATATAGAAAAAACTATATATATTTGGTATCGCCGTAGTCCTATTGACCCAGAGAATAAAGTTAACATGTTGTTTTAATTGCACAGTGAATTCCGTAAAAATGGCGCGCAAAAAACCATGAAGGAATCGCTGTTTCTTTCATTTTCTACCCCACAAATAATTTTTCGCCCGTTTACTAGTACATTATATGGCAAAATAAATGGTGCTACGAAAAACGACAACTCGTCCCACAAAAATCAAGCCTTCATAGTACTATATTGTCGGAAACATAAAGACATTATGGCTTTTGGAAGGTGGGGAGGAAAAAACGAAAATGAAAATCTGAAAAAGGGCTGCGGCGAGAAGGGGTTAATATGATGAACTCCATCACTGAAATGCTCAGGCACAGCCTGAGCTAATACAATGCGCTTGTCAGGTGCTGAAGGCAGTGTCACAAATTCTAAGCAGCCGCGCGGACAAGCAACTTGCCGGAGGAAGAGAATCTTGATATGGAGAGTTTGTGGCAGTCATAATAAGACTCCACTAATCTGCCGACGGGGAACTCACCCCAGGCTCACAGTATAAGGTGCTGTGTACAGCCCTGTGATGTACACTAACAAGAGACAGTGACTGACTGATGAGAAAGACCAAACCAAGTCCTGCTGACATCAGCAATTGTCAAAGTAAAGCAAAGGCCAAAGACCTGAGTGAACCAGTCAGCAACATCTAAGTGTTTTATAGCGGAAGAGAAGATAAGTGACCAGGAGGTGTGTAATAATAAATTCCCCACTGGACACCACCGTACAGTCTGATCCCACAATTGTGTGAGTTGCACTAAAGGTGACAGTCAATGAAAAGCAGAAGTCAGAAGAAGATGAGGATGATGATGTATAGGACTTGTCAATGCACTGATGGGACCCAAAACCCAAACATGAGGGGAAACACATGAGATTGGTGATAGCATTATATTATTAGTTGTGGCACTATAGGTTATATTGTTTTAGAGTTATAATTCTAATGAGTGTAAATATGCCATGGTACTGTGAATTACTATCTAAGGTGTTTTATTATGTGGAGTTATGAGGTGATGGTCACTGGTTGTTGTCACTCATAAGTAAGAAGTACATGGCAGCAATGAGAACCCTGAGGTTATGTTACCTGGGTATTTTCAAGTTTGAGAAAGATGCTGCCCATGACCTGTTATATCCACAGTGGTAAAAGTCCCATTAGGACAGTAAGAGACAGTGCAGCACAATTATTATGAACAGTATATGTCCCGTGGCAGGAGAAGTTTGGATTATTGCTAACATTAGTAGGTTTACCAGTAAAGAATGCTCATAATATAGAGAAATTAGCTGACAGATTTGACAATGTTACAGATTATGTGTTTGATGCTTTGATAGCTGCCCAAGGGGGCATATGCCAAGTAGTTGGCCCAGCATGTTGCCATTATATAGACCTTTTTGTCATTATGCAGGGCAAGTATGACGTACAGCAAGCTAAGAAAATAAAGTCTGTAAGGGGGACAAGCCCTTTTTTAAGTGCCTGGCTTGGATACAAAATGTCCTCATAGAAACAAAAGGTGGGAAATGTGAAAGTGATTATAATATGTTTAAATGATTTCATTTTGTGTAGACTCCATCTGGAATTATGGCATCCATTTTGGATAGTTGGAATCCATCTTGTGGCCTGAAGGAGCCATTTTGAGATTAATAAGTCATGTTAATTTAAAACCAATATATCTATGTCACCTTGTGTCTGAAGCAATTCTATGTTTTTTTTGTTGTTCCTAACCTGGAAGTTTATATTTAGTCTCTCTCTAGTATGGAGAATATAGATAAACATTTATCCATTTTTGTGTGATAAGGAGCCTCTCATCCTTGAAGCTTCTGGAGAGTGACATTGTTTATTATAAGGAAGAAGAGAAGAGTTTCGTTTACTATAAGAGAGGGGGTCAGTCTGATTCCTAGCATCAATGACGTGATATATTTTGGGAACTCATGGTTTAACATTTAAAACGCCTCCTAAGACTATGATTGGTTCAGGACAAAACATATTGTCATTATATGCTATTGGCTAAATCAAATCCAAATTATAGTCACATTGTAAACATTGTAAATGATTGGCTGGAATCAAGCTGCTCCTATTTTGAAAGATATTATTGTAATTGTTTGTTAACCCCTTAGTGTCTAAACCTGTTTTGGCCTTGTGGACACAGCCGATTTTTGCAAATCTGACATGTGTTACTTTATGTGGTAATAACTCCAGAATGCTTTTGCCTATCCAAGCGATTCTGAGACTGTTTTCTCGTGACATGTTGTACTTTATGATACTGAAAAAATGTGGTCGTTATATTCAATATTTACTTGTAAAAAACACCAAAATTTGGAGAAAATTTGCAAAAATCTGCATTTTTCTAAATTTTAACCAGTTCAGGACCGGGCTATTTTGCGCCTTCAGGACCAGACACCGTTTAGCCATTTTTAGCACGTGTTAGTTAAATGGCTATAACTTTTTTATTTGTTGGGCTAACGACGTGATTTTTGCAACGTTTTTTCCGTAGACAATGCAGGGTTCATTTTTTATCGTTTTTATGCACACCTTTTTTGCTATTTTAGAATTTTTATTCATAAAGTTTGAAAATAATAGTAAAAAAATAACCTTTTTTACGTTTCAGCTATTTTTTGGGGGGAAATAACATAGTTTTACCCTAAAATAGATGTTTTATTTGTGATCGTCATTGTCTACCGTAAATTTTAATATATTACATGTCTATATTAGGGTAATTGGGTCAGCGCTAGCGTTACAACAATGATTGGCGGGGGGGAACGTTTTTTTTGGGGGGTGGGTATTTTATGTGTATTCATTATTTACATTTTTTTTGCACTTTACTTTATTATTTTTTATTACTATGGTCTGTCCCCCAACGGTCAAAAAAGACCTTTGGGGAACTTTATATATATTTTTTCTTTCTTTAAGGCCTCATGCACACGACCGTAAAAACACCCGTTATTGCGGGTCGTTATTACGACCCGCAATAACGGGCTCATAGGCTTCTGTTAGCCACGGGTACCTTCCCGTTTGCTCACGGGAAGGTACCCGTGCCGTTAAAAAAGATAGAACATGCCCTATTTCATGCCGTAATAACGGCACGGGCATCCCATAGAAGTCTATGGGGCTCCCGTAATCATGGGTGGCTGCGTGTGTTCACCCGTGATTACGGGAGCGTTGCGAGGTGAGGCGAGGTCAGGGGACTACCCGGTCTGCAGGCCACAGCCCAGTGGCGTAACTACCGCCGGGACTACAATGAAAACTATGGCAGAGCAGGGAGGTATCTCCCCGCTCTGCCATAAACAAGACATGTATCCCCTATCCTGTAAAAAATAAAAATAAAAGACGTTCATACTTACCGACAACTCTCCAGTCCGGTCTCCCGCCCGTTGCCTTGGTGACGCGTCCCTCTCGACATCCGGGCCGACGTCCTGGATGACGTTTCAGGCCATGTGACCGCTGCAGCCAATCATAGGTCAATCACAGGCTGCAGCGGTCACATGGACTGCCGCGTCATCCAGGGATGTCGGGCTGGATGTGAAGAGAGGGACGCGTCACCAAGACAACGGCCGGTAAGTATGAATTTCTTTAACTTTTATTACAGAAAAGGCTGTCCCTTCTCTCTATCCTGCACTGATAGAGAGAAGGGGCTGCCGATTAGTGCAGTGCTATTTTGCTGCCAAAAACGTGCTCGTAAATACGGGTGGAATACGTGTGACACCGGACCCATATTTACGAGCACGGGTTCGTAAATACTGGTGCAAAACGGGTGGAATACGTGTGACACCGGACCCGTATTTACGCCAGTATTTACGGGTGTGAAAAAATACGGTCGTGTGCATGAGGCCTTACACCATGTTTTTCGACTGTAACTGGGGCTGCACAGCAGCCCCAGTTACAGGGGAAATCAGCCCTCTCATAGTGACGATTGTCACTAATAGGGCTGTGCTGGGTCTAGTAAGACCCAGCAGCAGTCTGTCACTAACGGCACCCGACGATCATGTAACCAGTCACATGATCACCGGGAGGTATAGAGACAGCGCCGCTGCTGCTGTCTCTATTCCTATACACAGCGTTCATTGAGCGCTGTGTAAAAAGACATCGGAGAAGACAGAAGCAGCGAAAGCTGCTTCTATCCTCTCCTCAGTGTCCCCGGCAGTCACTGACAGCCGGTGACCCGACATTCAGCTGCCCGATCGCGCGGGCAGCAAGTTAAAACCCGAGCCGTAAAAAGTCTATGGCTCGGGTTTTAAGGACCCTGACCACTGGCCGTAAAAATACAGCCAGCGGTCGGGAACCAGTTAATGTATCTGCTTTTAAAACAAATCATAATACCACACAAAATATTTACTAGTTAACATTTCCTATATGTCTACCTTATGTTCGCATCGTTTTTTGAACGTCCTTTTATATTTCTAGGACGTTACAAGGCTTAGAACTTTATCTGCAATTTCTCGCATTTTCAAGAAAATTTCAAAAGGCTATTTTTTCAGGGACAAGTTCAATTCTGAAGTGGCTTTGAGGGCCTTATATATTAGAAAGTCTCCATAAATCACCCCATTTTAAAAACTGCACACCTCAAAGTATTCAAAACAGCATTCAGAAATTATTTTAACCCTTTAGGCGTTTCACAGGAAATAAAGCAAAGTAGAGGTGAAATTTACAAATTTAAATATTTTTTTTTACGAAATTCAATTGTAATACAGTTTTTTCTGTAACACAGAAGGTTTTACGAGAGAAACCCAACTCAATATTTATTGTCCAGATTCTGCAGTTTTTAGAAATATCCCACATGTGGCCCTAGTGTGATAATGGACTGAAGCACAGGCCTCAGAAGCAAAGGAGCACCTAGTGGATTTTGGGGCCTCTATTTTATTAGAATATATTTTAGGCACCTTGTCCGGTTTGAAGAGGTCTTGTGGTGCCAAAATTGTGGAAACCCCCCAAAAGTGACCCCATTTTGGAAACTACACCCCTCAATGAATTTTTTAAGAGGTATAGTTATCATTTTGAGCCCACAGGTTTCTTGCTAAATTTATTGGAACTGGTCTGTGAAAATGAAAATCTACTTTTTTTCCTGAAAAAACATACAATGTTTTCGTTTTTACAAGGAATAAAGGAGAAAAAGCACCCCAACATTTGTAAAGCAATGTCTCCCGATTACAGCAATACCCGATATGTGGTAATAAACTGCTATTTGGACCAATGGCAGGGCTCAGAAGGGAACGAGGGCCATTTGGATTTTGGAGCGCAGATTTTGCTGGAATGGTTTTCGGTGCCATGTCGTGTTTGCAAAGCCCTGGAGGGACCATAACAGTGGAAACTCCACAAAAGTGACCCAATTTTGGAAACTACACCCCTCAAGGAATTTTTCTAGGGGTATAGTTAGCATTTTGACCCTACACGGTTTTTGCTGAATTTATGGGAATTATGCTGTGAAATTGAAAATCTAAATTTCTTCTAATAAAATGTAGTTTTAGCTCAGATTTTTTCATTTTTACAATAGATAAAGGAGAAAAAACACCCCAAAATTTGTAAAGCAAACTCTTCTGAGCACAGCAAAACCCCATGTGTGGTAATAAACTGCTATTTGGACACATGGCGGAAGTTAGAAAGGACGGAGCGCCATTTAACTTTTGGAGCTCAAGTTTTGCTGGAATGGTTTGCGGCCCCATGTCACATTTGCAAAGCCGCTGAGGGGCCAAACTAGTGCAAACCCAGCAAAAGTGACCCCATTTGGAATTTATCTAGTGGTATAGTGAGCATTTTGACCCCACAGTTTTTTTGCTGAATTATTGGAATTATGCAGTGAAAATGAAAAAATACATTCTTTCCACTAAAATGTTGAATTTTTTTCATTTTCACAAGGAATAAGGGAGAAAAAGCACCTGTAATGACGGGGTAGGGAGACAGACAGGTGAGCCCTAATCTACCCGCCACTCAGTCCCTGCCTACTAGCACGGCCCGTCCTAGGCGACGGCATACAACTGGGCGACGGTCCCTACGCTCAATATGTGCACGACAGACAAACAGACAAGGGTACACAGAAAATAAGGGAAATGGGGCAGTTGCCCACGGCAACACCGTGAGCAACAAGAGTAGTGAACGAGCCGAGTCAAACCAGGAGTGTACGAGGTACTAAACGCAGAGCAGGAGCGTAGTCAGAAAAGCCAGGGTCGATATGAAGCAGAGGTCAATAGTAATAGCAGGAACAGCAAAGCAAGGAAACAAGATAGAATCACAGGCAAAGACAAGCAGGAAATGAAGGTATAAATAGACCGAGGGCGGGAGCTAGAACCGTCTGGCCAGGCTGTGATAGGTTCTCCCACTCCTCAGCCTACCAGCTTGAGTGGTAGCAGATCGAGACCTATCTATCAGACCTAGGAGCAGGTGCAGACTGATTAACCACGGGCGTCGACACAGAAGCTGTGTCTGGCAGATCTTTACAGTGCCCCAACAATTGTAAAGCAATTTCTCCCGAGTACGGCAATACCCCATATGTGGTCATAAACTGCTGCTTGGATACACCGCAGGGCTCAGAATGGCAGGAGTGCTACTTGGCATGTCGATTTTGGTTGATTGGGTGCCATGTCGCATTTGCAGAGCCCCTGAGGTACCCGTACAGTAGAAACCCCTGAGAAGTGACTCCATTTTGGAAACTATACCCCTCAGGGTAATCATCTAGGGGTGTACTGAGCATTTTGATCCCACAGGTGTTTCATAGATTGTATTAGAATGAGGCAGTGAAAATGAGAAAAAATTATTTTTACCAAAAATATGTAGATTTGCACCAAATTTTTTTTTCCACAAGGGGTAATAGGAGAAAAAACAACACATAATTTGTTTTCCAATTTCTCCCGAGTACGGCAATACCCCATGTGTGGCCCTAAACTGCTGTTTGGGCAAATGGCAGAACTCAAAATGGAAGGAGCGCCATTTGGCTTTTAGGGCGCAGATTTTGCTGGACTGGTGTATGGGCGCCATGTCGCATTTGCAGAGCTCCCTTAGGTACCAGAGTTGAGTGTAAAACCCTGAGAAGTGACCCTATTTGGTAAACTACACCCCTCAAGGCATTTATCATTTGCCTGGACATATGACAGGGCTTAGGAGTGAAAGGCACATGTGAGACCTATTTTGGTGATTTTCGCAGTATTAGCCCACAATGGCAGGGCTCTGGGGTCAAATAGTAAAACAAACCCCCAAGTAGTGACCCCCATTTTGTAAACTGCACCCCTGAAGGCATTTTATTAAGGGGTGTAGTGAGTTTTTTTTTCTATTAGAAATGAATGCTCAGTGAATGGTGCAAAGTGAAAATTGCAAATTTCCACAGGTTTATGCCATTTTAGTGCACAATATTTTGTGCCCAGTTCGTGCCACTGAATACAAATACCTCAAACTGTTAAGCTGGTTCTCCCGGGTATGACGATGCCATATATGTGGACGTAAACTGCTGTTTGGGCATGCTGCAAGGCTCAGAAGGGAGGGAGCGCCATTTTTCTTTTGGAGTGCAGATTTTGCATAGTAATAGTTTTGTTTGGGGTTTTGCTGGTATTTCAGTTTATAATGTAGGGGGATATGTAATCTGTGCGAGGTACATCAGGGAATAATAAAAGGGTATAATAATGGGGTAAATAAATAATATTTCAAAGATATGTGGCCAGTGTCGCACTGATAAATGGTGCCAGATCTTATCCGCTTTTTGACACGCAGCACATTTTGCATCGCTATATTCTGAGAGCCAGAACTTCACTGGTACAATTTTGGGGTACAAGCGATTTTTTGATCACTTTGTATTTCATTTTTTTGGCAAGCAAGGTCACCAAAAACCTGCAATTCTGATGTTTTTTTATTTATTTATTTTTTACGGCGTTCGCCATGCACTATGAATGACAATTATACTTTATTCTGTGGGTCGGTTTAATTACGGCGATACCAGATGTATATAGTTTCTCTTATGTTTTGCAGCGTCTGCACGATAAAATCACTTTTGTTTCAAATAAAAAAAATTTTGTGTCACCATATTCTGAGAGCCATAACTTTATACTTCCGTCAAAAAATTTGTGGGAGAGCTTGTTTTTTGCGGGACTGGCTACAGTTTTTAATGGTATAAATTTGGGGTACATGCAACTTTTAGATCCCTTTTTTTATTCTGTTTTGCGAGGGGTAGTGACTAACAAACAGCGATTCTGGAATAGTTTTTTTATTTATTTTTCTACGGTGTTCACCGTACGGGTAAAATAGCTAGATATTTTTATAGTTTGGGTTGTTACGGACGCGGGGATACCACATATGTGTACTTTTTTTTAATGTTTTTTGGTTTTTCCTATAATAAAATACTTATTATAGGAAAAAATGCTGGTATAGTGTTTTTTAACATGAAACTTATTTTTTTTTTACTTTTTTACAACATTTTTATTAACTTGTTTTAACTTTTTTTTGTGTCCCGCTAGGGAACTTGAAGGCTTGAAGCCCTGATCGCTATTCTAATACACTTCACTACCTACATAGTGCAGTGTATTAGAGCAGTCAGCTATTCACTGACAGCAAGCCTAATAGGCTTCGCCTCCCGGCGAGGCCTAATAGGCATCCGTACTAGGAAGCGATTGTTAGTCTACGATTGCCATAGCAACGATCGGAACACCCGCGGGTGCCGATGGTTGTCATTAGCAATCATAGGGTGCGATCTAAGGGGTTAATCGGCCGGATCGGAGCCTAGCTCCGGTCCTGGCCGTTAGAGCACGATGTCAGCTGTGACAAACAGCTGTCACCCCTTCTCAGGGAGCTGTGATCTGTCAGTCTGCTGTGACTGGCCAATCACAGCAATCGCCGGCCGGGGACCGCTGTGATTGGTCCCCTGCCGTCTTACTGTGCCGATCAACTGTCATAAACAGTTGACGGCACAGTTCTGTCACCTTGTCCTTTGACAGGGTGACAGTTTTTAGCTAGGACGCACCAGTACGTCCCAGTGCCTTAAAGCACTACAATACAGGATGTACCGGTGCGTCCTGGTGCGGTAAGGGGTTAAATAAACGTCAGAGAAAGATTTTGAGTATACAAAGCATGTACTTTTTCATATAAAACCTAAAATTTATCCTGGATAAAATCACTGGAGGGCGGGTATCGGTTGACATACCCATTCCAAATATCAGTCTAATATATTTCTTAAACAAAAAGTGATACATACAAACTGATTTTTCTTCTTTTTATATATACTTCACAGAATTTTCTTATCAAACAGCTGGTTCAATCCTCAGCAAAACTAAATAATATTGTGCACACACACACCAGATCCAGGTATAGTTCCTGATCAGAATTTTCTGTTTTGACATTTTCCTTTCACAACAAAAAATTGTTTTCAAATGGGAATCTACTTCCACTGAGAAGTTATCATATACAAGTTATAACACTGACACATGCCTCCAATAGTCCAATGTTAAGGCATGCTGATCAAGAACTTTACATAAAACTTAACCTCAGTATTTAATATTCCCACAACACTTCTTAAATACCGCTGTCAAACAAAATAACTTCGGGATAGCATGTAGAGAACTGCTAATATCTTAATCAGCTCAATACTTGGGGTAAACTATTCCCCTGTCTCTGCACATAACTTCTGCAGTGGGGAAAATACTGGCCAGGCTTCAGGCCACCCTGAAACAGGTCTACACATACGAACACATTTTCATACACACCGACCCTACCTCTTCACAAGTTTTTTCATTGTCACTTTAAAACTCTCCTCTCAACCATTCGCTATGTCACTGCATTCCAAAGAGGGGGGGGGGTCATCACTCACGCCACACAATTTTTGTTCTGACAATTATTTTAACAGTTTCATTGCGGGTGAAAATTCTCCCATGTCCTCCATATTATGAACCTCATTTATGAGTCTCATACCAACAACCCAAGATTTACACAACTTGAACAACAACTCAAGATAAACGTACGCATCTGCAATCATTCATCACACAAAAAGTTTTTACATACCTCATACTTCCTTTATACCGTTACGGATAAATTTCTCTGCGTCCGGGAGATGTGACATAATGACAGCTAAATTTCAGTCCCGGCAAAACATGAGTGAAAAAGGTATGTGTAAGAAAAAGCTTCTTATGTAGCGGTCGGTTTTTATTTCACTAATGCAATGCCCGACCTCCAGTGAAAACTATCAGATGATTAATTCCCCCGGGTTTTGGCACCAAAAACTGTTGACGCAATCATGGGTCAAAATATATTAAACTGAAATTTTAGTAGGTATGTCAACCGATGCCATCCCAGTGAATTTATCCAGATCCAAATCATAGGTTATATCGATATATCGGAGAGAAGGAAGACACAGAGACCATGCTTGTATACTCAAAATCCTTCTCTGATATTTATTCATCAAAGAATTAAAATAATATTTTTCTAAAAGGGAGTAGCTTGATTCCAACCAATCGTTTACAATGTGACGTTAATTTGGATTTGATTAACCCCTTCAGGATTGAGCCTGTTTTGGCCTTCAGGACGAAGCTGATTTTTCAAATCTGACATGTCACTTTATGTGGTAATAACTCCGGAATGCTTTTGCCTATCCAAGTGATTTTGAGAATGTTTTCTCGTGACATATTGTACTTTATGTTAGGGAAAAAATCTGGTCGATAAATGTAATATTTATTTGTAAAAAACACCAAGATTTAGAGAAAATTTGCAAAAATTAGCATTTTTCTAAATTTAAATGTATCTACTTGTAAAACAGATAGTAATACCACACAAGATACTTACTAGTTTATATTTCCCATAGGTCTACTTTATGTTTGCATCGTTTTTTGAACATTCTTTTATTTTTCTAGGACGTTACAAGGCTTAGAACTTTAGCAGCAATTTCTCATATTTTCAAGAAAATTTCAAAAGCCTATTATTTCAGGGATCAGTTCAGTTCTAAAGTGGCTTTGAGGGCCCTATATATTAGAAAGTCCCCATAAATCACCCCATTTTGAAAACTGCGCCCCTCAAAGTATTCAAAACAGCATTCAGAAAATGTTTTAACCCTTTAGGAATTAAAGCAAAGTAGAGGTGAAATTTACAAATGTCATTTTTTTTTCCAAAAATTAATTTGTAATACATTTTTTCTGTACCACAGAAGGTTTTACCCAAGAAATGTAACTCAATATTTGTTGCCCAGATTCTGCAGTTTTTAGAAATATCCCACATGTGGCCCTAGTGCGGTAATGGACTGAAATACAGGCCTCAGAAGCAAAGGAGCACCTAGTGGAAATTGGGGCCTCCTTTTTGGTGCATGTCAGGTTTGAAGAGGTCTTGTGTGCCAAAACAGTGGAAACCGCCCAAATAGTGACCCCATTTTGCAAACTACACCCCTCAAGGAATTTTTCTAGGGGTAAAGTTAGCATTTTGACCCCACAGTTGTTTTTCTGAATTCATTGGAATTAGTCTGTAAAGGTAAAAATCTACTTTTTTCTGTAAGAACTTAGACATTTTTAATTTTTACAAGGAATAAAGGAGAAAATTCACCCCAGCATTTGTAAAGCAATTTCTCCTGATTACGTAAATACACCATATGTGGTAATAAACTGCTGTTTGGACCCACACCGGGGCTTAGAAGGGAAGGAGCGCTATTTGGCTTTTGGAGCTCAAATTTAGCTGGAATAGTTTTTGGGTGTCATGTCGAATTTGCAAAGCCGCTGAGGGAGCAAAACAGTGGAAGCCCCCCAAAAGTAACCCCATTTGAGAAACTACACCACTTAAGGAATCTATCTAGTGGTATAGTGAGCATTTAGGCTCCACACGTCTTTTGCAGAATTTATTAGAATTAGGCCGTGAAAATTAATATCAACATTATTTCCACTAAAATGTTGAATTTCTTCATTTTCACAAAGGATAAAAGAGAAAATGCACCCCAACATTTGTAAAGCAATTTCTCCCGAGTATGCCTATACCCCACATGTCGTCATAAATGTTTTTTTCATTAGAAAGTAATTAACCCTTTCCGAACTGCACAATGTTTTGCTTTTTCTTTTTCGTTTTTCCTCCCCGCTTTCCGAGAGCCACAACTTTTTTATTTTTCCGTCAATAGAGTGGTGTGAGGACTTATTTTTTGCGGGACGAGCTGTAGTTTTTATTGGTACCATTTTTTGGTACATAAGACTTTTTGAGCACTTTTTATTACATTTTTTGGTAGAGCGAAGGTGACCAAAAAACTGTGATTTTGCTGTTTAAAATTCTTTATTTTTCACGGCGTTCACCGTACGAGTTCAATAATGGTATATTGTAATAGCTTGGACTTTTACAGAAGCAGCGATACCAATTTTGTGACATTTTTTTTATTTTTTTACATTACTTTAGAGAAAAAATGTGAAAAGGGTTTCTTTTTGGACTTTAAATATTTATTTATTTTTTTCCACTAATAATAACTATTTACTTTTGTTTTTACATATTTTATTAGTCCCCATAGGAGACTTGAACCAGCAATCGTTAGATCACTGGTAGAATACACTGCAATACTAATGTATTGCAGTATATTGTCATTTTTACAGGCTCCTGTAACAGCGTGATCGCTGTTTCTGTCCGTTAGTCCCGGGTATCGGCTGTAATACACAGCTGACCCCCGCAGCGTATGGGGCGGGCTCAGCGCGTGAGACGCTCCATATATCACCCCCCACACCACGACATGCTATTAAGTCGTGGTGCGCAAAGGGTTTATTGCGCAGCAGATGGTGCAGAGTGAAAATTTTAATTTTCCACTGATGTGCCATTTTAGTGCACTATATGTTGTGCCCAGTTTGTGCCACAAATACCTCATAAAATTTTAACCGGGTTCTCCCGGGTATGGCGATGCCATATCGGTGGACGTAAACGGCTGTTTGGGCACGCTGTAGTGCTCAGAAGGGAGGGACGCCATTTGGTTTTTGGAACGCAGATTTTGTTTGGTAGTAGCTCTGGCGTTTTGCTGGTATTTCAGTTATAATGTGGGGGCAAATATAGACTGGGCAGATTACATCAGGGGCATAATAAGAGGGTATAATAATGCTGTAAATAAATAATAATGCGCAGATATGTGGCCTTTGTGGCACTTATAAATGGTGCCTGATTTTATCCGCTTTTGGAACACTGCACATTTTGCATTGCCATATTCTGGGAGCCACAACTTTTTTAATTTTTTCACCACCGGAGCCTTGTGAGGGCTTATTCTTTGCGGGACAATCTGTAGATTGCATTGGTACCATTTTGGGGTACATGCCATTTTTTTTTATCACTTTTTATTCCATTTTTCGGCAAGCCAGGTGACCAAAAACCATCAATTCTGACAATGATTTTTATTTATTTTTTTACAGTGTTCACCCTGGGCTATAAATGACCATTATATTTTATTCTGCGGGTCGGTACGATTACGGCGATACCATATGTATATAGTTTTTTTATGTTTTGCAGCGTTTGCGCAATAAAATAATTTATTTAGAAAATAATTTATTTTCTGTGTCACCATATTCTGAGAGCCATAAGTTTTTTATTTTTCAGTCAAAAAAGCTGTGTAAGGGCTTGTTTTTTGCGGGACGGGTTGTAGTTTGTATCGGTACTATTTTGGTGTACATGCGACTTTTTGATCACTTTTTATTGTATATTTTGGGACGGGTGGTGACCAAAAAATATTGATTCTGGCATTGTCTTTCGTTTATTTTTTTTGCGGTGTTCACCGTGCGGGAAAAATAATATTATAGTTTTATAGTTGGGGTCGTTACGAACGCGGTGATACCAAATATGTGCACTTTTTTTTTACGTGTTCATTTTTTTTTCTATAATAAAAGACTTATTATAGGAAAAAAAGCAGTTCTTGTTTATATCACATATAACTTTTATTTTTACACTTTTTTTAAAACATTATTATTCTTTTTATTACTTTTTTCACTTGTCCCACTAGGGGACACTTAGGCGGGATTCACACGACCGGGTCGTTCCCGAGCCCGAGTGTCGGCCGGTAAAATCGGCCATTTTGCCCGGCCGGTTTGCATAAAGTTATGCATCCGTGCCGGGCCGGGCAGATCCGGACAGTGACATCAGCGGCAGCTCCTGAAGGGGAATCCCCATGTGTTCGGGGATTCCGCTTCAGGAGTTTCCCCTGATGTCACTGCCCAGATATGGACAGAGACATCAAGCGCTCTGTCCAGGAGCGGAATACCCGAAAACACGGGGATTCCGCTCCTTCAAGGAGCTAAAGTGCGGCTAGCACATAGCAGAGCGGGGAGATACCTCCCTGCTCTGCTATAGTGGCGTCGCTACAGTAGTAGCAGCCGCAGCAACAGCAGCTGCTGCTACTACTACTAGCGGCGCCATCGAAGGTGTCGCCGAGCCAGGGTGCTTTTAACAAGCAGGGGAAGGGAGCCAGCGCAGCGCTCCCTCCACCTGCTGTACACCCCGGCCCTGCAACACAGTGTACAGCGATGCCATTCGTCAGAATGGCATCAACTCCTCCTCCTCACATGCACTCTGCGCTGTGAGGAGGAGGAGATAGAGCGCAAGCGCCGGGAAACCCGGCCATCACTCGGAACACATTCCGGTGATGGCCGTGTAATACCCGGCCCCATAGACTTCTATGGGAGCCGGGCGGCCGGGTGTCCGGGCAAAGATAGAGCATGTCCTATTTTTTGACGGCCGGATTTTCCGGCCGTCAAAAAATCGGTCGTGTGAATAGCCCCATTAGGGGTCTATCATTCCTAATGCAGCCGGGTGCCGGCCGATTTATGAACGGCCGGCACCCGGCCGGGAAACCCTGCCGTGTGAATGAGGCCTTAGACTTGCAGCTCTGATCGCTGCTGGAATACATTACACTACCTACGTAGTGTAATGCATTCCAACTGTCATTGTGACGTAATAGTCACACTGACAGAAAGCCTACGACGACCACCCTCCGGGTGGTCCTCATAGGCTTCTGTACATGGCAGCCCGGAAGCCATTGTCTGGCGTCCGGTTGCCATGGGTACCATCGCCAGTCCCCGTGATTTCACATGGGGGCTGCCGATCAGCGCTAAACACCTTAATTGTGGCGTTCAAAATCGAACACCGCAATTAAGGGGTTAACTGCCGAAATCAGCGGCGATAGGCCGCTGATCGGCAACGGGGAATGCAGGGCAGACACCCTGCACAGTTAACCGCCGCTGCGGTGTAGCGCCACGCGGCGGTTAACTGTCAAAGCACTGACGTTACTGCACGTCAAGGTGCGCGAAGTGACTGCTCACATTGACGTGCATTAACGTCAAGGTGCGGGAATGGGTTAAGCCAATGGCATATAATGACTATATGTTTTGTCCTGAACCAATCATAGGCTTAGACGACGTTTTAAATATAAAGCCATAATTTCCAAAAATATACCACATCATAAATGTTGAGTCACAATGACCCCTCCCTTATAGTAAACAAAATCATTCTCCAAGGCTGAGTGAGACTACCCCATCCCTTACAGTAAACAAAACCATTCTTCAGAAACTCAAGGATAAGGGGGAGTTCACATAGAGTTTTTTGACTAGTTTTTTTAATTGGATACCGCATCGGAAAACGCGCTAAAAATCGGCCGAAAATGCCTTCCATTGATTTCAATGGGAGGTGGAGGCGTTTTTTCCCGCGAGCTGAAAAAACGCCTCGCGGGAAAAAGAAGGGACATGCCCTATCTTCAGGCATTTACCCCTCTGACCTCCCATTGACATTAATGGGAGGCAGAGAAATCGTATTTCGCTGCATTTTTTGCCTGTGGCGCTCAATGGCTGCGGGCAAAAAATGCAGCGAAATCGGCGTGCAGGCAGAGCAAAATCTGCCTCAAAATTCCAAACGGAATTTTGAGGCAGATTTTCCGCCTGCAAAAAACCCAGTGTGAACCCAGCCCAACACTCCTTTTCACACAAAAACGGGTAAATATTTATCTATATTTTCCATATCAAGAGAGACTAAATATAAACATGCAGCTCAAGAACAAAAAAACTTTGAATTGTTTCAGACAATGCTGAGATAGATGTATTAGCTTTAAAGCAACATGACTTATTGATCTCAAAATGGATCCTTCAGGCCACAAGATGGATTCCAAATATACAAAATGGACGCCACACATACAAGAGTCTACACAAAATGTAATCATTTAAACATATTCTAATCACTTTCACAACATCTATTCCTTCTCTACATGTAAGTACAATATTACTCTAAACTACCGTCAGCTAGTTATACCGAAATGGTCTTACGTAAGTATCATACATAGGTCTTATATTTCTCCACATAGAGGGTTTCTCATGGGTTAATATCCCTCAACTGTATGTCTTAAATTTGTTCAATGTGGTGAAGACATTTTCCATTGCCTGTGGACCTGTCCTTCTATCCAGACATTTTGGCATTTGGTCTGGTCTTTCACTCTCAAATATCTTACAGATTTTGTAAAATTTGACCCGTCCTGGGGTGTTTTGGTTGGATTAATCCATCTAAACAACACTGTACCAGGGCGAGTAGGAAACTATAGTAATGTGGAGTAGCTGCAGTGACGAAATCCATGACTAAGGGTTTATAGAGTTCAGTCCAGAATCCTAAAATCTTTTGTATAAGCAGTGCCAACCCAGCCACCTGGGTCCTTATTTTACCACTTCATCCCCTATCCATGGGAATAAAAACACAGAGACCTTGGATTGAATTGAATTGGCCACAGTAGCCATTTCATTGAAAAACAAACAGGTCAAAAATAATCAATACATAAATATTAAATTAACATTAACAATTTATGCAAATGCCCCACTGACATAATTCGCGTGAAAATGTACCCAGCCGGAAATGGGGTCCTTGAAGCTAATAAAAGGATTTGATACCATTCTGCCCATACATCTATTTTTACCCCCAGCATTTTCTACACATGCTCAGGGGCAATGTGACCAACTTAAGTTGTCTAAAAATCACAACCAATCCTCGGGAAACCACCCAGCAGGAGCTCAAATAATCAAACCCCCAATAAATGTATCTTTTGAGAGAGACATACCCACGATGAATCCTGTGGTAGAATAGTCTACCGCAGGAGCTGGTCACAGCAGTGACAGTAGATGACTTAAAAAAAGACTTAGATCATTTCTTAGAACAAAAAAATATTAGCTCCTATGTGTAGAAATTTTTACCTTCCCTTTTCCCATCCCTTGGTTGAACTTGATAGACATGTGTCTTTTTTCAACCGTACTAACTATGTAACTATGTAACCAATTGAACACCAACTCCCAGGACCCCCAAACCCGCCATTAACTGCCATGACACCGTAACAACAGCCGGAAATACCATCACAACCACACCAGGTATCCCTACTGAGAAAAAAACAAGCACCAAACAATGATAAACACACAGGGAGGAAGGGCGGGAAACACTCCTCCGCTCCTTTCGTTCAATCTAGGGCTTGAACGCCAGGCGCCGACTGACCTGCCTAACGCTCCATCCCCTAATTCCTCCCCTTCCTATTCCCTCATCAAAGGCCTTTCTTCACGGCTTGCAGCCCAGGTCCTGCCTGTCTTTCTACAATTTTGGATACAACCCCTGTCCAGGAAATTATTCCTGGAATATGTTATTTTTTTCCAAATGGATTGGGTAGAAACGTATCTAATAAAAAAAAATACTACATTTCTTTGATAATTGGAAATCTTTTTTTTAAGGCGCTACTATCCCCAATACCTATCGAGATCAAACAGCACTTTCGCTTGACCACATGGTACCCAGAAAGGGAATTGGCGTGTGACACCCCTATATAAGAATATTATTATGTCAACATCATTTTTTTTTTAGATTTATGGTGAGATCCACTGGCACGACTTTTTGGACCCTATGAACTAATAAGTAGCTATACATGTATAGCAATCCAAAAGAATAAAATATTACGGCACTCACTGAGTAGTCTTGATGCATTTATTTCTTAATAACACATGGCAAATACTCACATACAAAAGCTATTATAGGGATTCTTCGTTCAAGTGCCAGTTTTGAAAGAAGAAGCTCTGCAATAGCTTTAGTATGTGAGTGCTTGCCATGTGTTATTAATCCAAAAGGATGAAATAATACGTAACTCACTGAGCAGTCTTAATGAGTCTGTATCTTAGTAACATTAGTATTTACTATTACTATTTCTGTTACATTGTATCTCTGTCTGAGAAGGCTATTGAGCATCATTGATATGCTGTGAATCCGCATCCAGGGTGTGAATGCTGACTTATTACTATTGTGAACTGCATTGTGTAGTGCCGATCATATTTTCTCTATATGGAAGAACTAGCTATACCTGTATGACCGCTTTTATACTGCCTGATTACTCCCTTGTTTTCCCGCACACCCTTTTTGTTTGGTGCTTTACAAATTTCTGCTGATGTGACATTTTGCTTCTACACACTAATGTGATCTTACTATCGTACCAATGAGCCTTCTTTAATTACTGTATATGTGAAGATACAAATGTTGGTTGGTTGAATTGAAGGAAAAAAAGACATATATACTACGCACACTTTAAAAAAAGGTCGGATCAGGCTAAGTAAAGAGTTGTCCACAAAACTCTCTCCAGAATCGCAAATAAAAGTATCTACTTAGCCACTCTGATGACCAAACGAGTCCACAGACACAAGTTCAAAGGTAATAATATGATATGCAGGCTCATTGGATGCTGGTTAACTAGATGTTAGGTTACCTGAGCTTTGTAGTTCTACTGCCGTCTCGAGCTCTTTAAGATCTTCAAACAGACTTAATACGGGAGAATCGAAAATAGAATAGCAAAACCTTGAAAAACTTCCCAGTGCGGGATTGAAACGTTGCAGTATGTAAGCTGAAATAAATAAAATAGAATTTTTCATATATAATTACTATGCATATATATATATATATATATATATATATATATATATATATATATATATATATATATATGTATATATATATGTATATATATATATATATAGATATAGATATATATATGTACATATACACTATATGGACAAAAGTTTTGGCACAACTATATATTACACCTACAGGAGTTTTTATGGCACCCCATTCTAAATCCATAGGCATAAATACAGACATGGTCGTCCCCCCCGTCCCCCCCTTTGCAGCGTACACTCTTCTGGGAAGGCTTTCTACAAGATTTTGGAGTGTGTCTGGTCTGTAGGAATCTTTGTCCATTCATCCAGAAGAGGATTTGTGAGGTCAGATACTGATGTTGGACGAGAGGGCCTGGCTCGATATCTCCGTTCTAGTTCTTCCCAAAAGTTGTTCGATGGGAATGAGGTCAGGGCCCTGTGCAGCCAAGTCAAGTTCTTCCACACTAAACTCACTCAATCATGTCTTTATGGAACTTGCTTTGTGCACTACGGCACAGTCATGCTGCAACAAAGAATGATAATAATTTATAAGAACAGATTACTACATAGAATAGACATTCAATATCCGAAAATCATAAAATTGTGTCTCATCAATAACTTTAAACACAGTTGACTAACGAATTCAGAAAATAAACCATAAATTGCAAATGTATGAAACTAATTTTTAACGTTAAGTCATTGCAAACATTTTATTAGTGATATTTGATTTGCTGTAATAAACAATTGTTTCTCCTGCTATAGTTCTAAAACGTTGTGAGAATAATATTATAGTGGTATCTGTAGGTTTCTGCTGATGAACAATGAATAGTACAATAAGTGCAAGAAGAACATATGTGCTTAGCATGCAACATACTCGGATTAGGTTTTATCTTATGTC
Organism: Rhinoderma darwinii; assembly: GCF_050947455.1. NCBI lineage: Eukaryota > Metazoa > Chordata > Amphibia > Anura > Rhinodermatidae > Rhinoderma > Rhinoderma darwinii. The sequence continues at coordinate 95,467,552 of NC_134692.1, forward strand.
AGCTCAATTTGCATACCTGTAGAGGGCGGGATTTGGTTTTAGCCTATAGAATTTAATCTCAATTTGTGTGAATGGTACCTCTAGCCTTTATAAAGCTGCAATGACTGCTGTACAAGATGGACTTTACTTGAGTTTCCAAGTTTACCTAAGACTCACCAACTATCCAACATCACAATGACTCTGTCTGCAAGCGAGAGGGCTCTTATCCTATCCCTATGGCCGAAGATTGCTCCTCAAGTCAATGATCTAGGTGGTGAGGCTTTGGATAGGTAATGTGCATTTCTATTTGCCTATTAAGCAAACTTTATTATAGCGATAGTGCTAACTATGCAAAATATGCCTGCAATACTTTAATATCTCTGAGGTAATCTAAGATACAAGGGATACATCGTATCAGAGATTACACAGTATAAACAGCATTTTTCAACTGTTATGTATGTTGGATTATGATGTCACCTGAGTTTGTGTAATGATGTCATTAGTTAAAGTTGATATTTTCTAATACTATCACTCTATTCATTAAAAATGAAGTTATTTGAGATATTAGAAGTTCTTTCTTTGTTTCAGCAATAGATGTGATGGTCATGGAAGATCTCTGTGATTATGCATATTTTTTTTTTATAATTCATAGTATTTCATGATAGTTAAAACATTATGTTTTAGTAACAAATGATGTGACAGCTCCTAAATTGTAGTACTAGTTGCTTATACAATTTAAGTAAGCTGTAAAATAAATGTTATGTTAAATATAGTACATGTCCCTGATGTTTAATAGTTCATGCCATGAAGGAAATCTTGTTTTCTGACATAATACCCTTATTGTTTTTTTATTATTGTAACCCTGTTTTTTTGGTTTTTTTTAGGCTGTTTCTGAGCTTCCCTCTGACCAAAACCTACTTTCCCCACCTTGACTTGTCCCAAGGATCTGCTGACATCAAGAACTATGGTGGAAAGGTCATGAATGCTCTTGGAAATGCTGCCAATCATCTGGATCACCTTGATGCCTCCCTATCCACCCTCAGCGACCTCCTTCCACACAAGCTGAGAGTGGACCCTGGAAACTTTGAGGTAAGAAATAAGAAATATGTTATGTTTTATATGTAGTACTACCCCATCTGTTGGGTTACTAACAGGAACCAGAGTAGCATCATTCACTAGTAAAGTTCACATATACAGTATTACACACTGCCTGCATAAATATGCCTATTTAGAAGACATGTTTTTTAATTTGTAATGATTAACACTTTATTTAAAATATAACACATGAGTACATACATGCCACTGTAAATTTTATAGTGACTCTTCAATAGAATGTAAGCATATACATTTATTGGTTATATATTGAAGGATATACATTATATGTCTGATTCTGAGGAATTTAATAATTGATACAATACATTGATACCTTTATGGTTTATATGGTAAGTGTTGAAAACAGCTCCGTAATTTCAGACGTTTTTTGTTAAGCGTGTGAACATACCCTAAGGGTATGTTTACACGGCCTATTTACGGACGTAATTCGGGCGTTTTTGCCCCGAATTACGTCCGAAAATAGCGCCTCAATAGCGCTGACAAACATCTGCCCATTGAAAGCAATGGGCAGACGTTTGTCTGTTCACACGAGGCGTATATTTACGCGCCGCTGTCAAATGACAGCGCGTAAATAGACGCCCGCGTCAAAGAAGTGACCTGTCACTTCTTTGGCCGTAATTGGAGCCGTTATTCATTGACTCCAATGAATAGCAGCGCTAATTACGGCCGTAATGGACGCGGCGTTCAAGCGCCTGCACATGCCGGTACGGCTGAAATTATGGGGATGTTTTCAGGCTGAAACATCCCCGTAATTTCAGCCGTAACGGACGCCCTCGTGTGAACATACCCTAAGAATTAACATGAAGTTTCTTCCTTGTTGCAGCGACTGAATCAAGTAATCCAGAATGTCTTGGCTATTCACTTGCCAAAAGAATTCAGTGCTGAAACCCAGGCTGCTTGGAACAAATTCTTTTCTGAGGTCTCCACCGTCCTGACCTCCAAGTAAAGATAAAGAAATACTCATGGACTAGGAGACTACATCACTACCTGCAGCAAACCATCCTGTAGGGAAGTTCAGAGGAAACTATGACACAAATTTGTCATCAAATCCATAGGCAATCAAAGAATGTCATTCAGCTGTAATATAATTTTGCTCGCTTGTGGTTTTGCAGCAGTCTATGTCTGGCTATTTACTTGTGTCTGTTGTCCATCAAAAGGAATCTGGTGTAATCTTTAATAAAAGTGCATTAATTTCTAATTGCTGCCGCTTGTTGGGTTTTCTTTAATGATGTTGAGATTTGAACTATAGACAATATATTTTACTGTGCTTTCTATTAAAATCATTATACACATATAGGGGGATATTAATTAAGACTGGCATTTCACACGCGAGTGTTAATATAACGATAACTGGCGTAAGATTAACCTAATTTAATAAGTGGCGCAAACCTCTTATTAAATTAGGAGCATCTCTGGCTGCCCGTGCGCCTGAAAGGAAAGTGTATGCCAGCTATGAGCTGGCGTAAATTCCCGCTATAATTTCCGCCAATTTCTGGCATAAATGATCGTAAACTTGTTGCGCTGTGACAGGCCACGTCTCTTTCACTAGGTCATGCCTATCTTTCGAAAAAGTGGTGTGGGAGGTGTAAATGCATCAAAAGTCGCAGTTCTTTGCAGAAATTGCGACTTTTGATGCATTTGCAACTTTTCTACGCCAGAAAAGATAATAAATTCTTACCATAAAATATAAAATGATAGGATCACTGAGGGGCTATTGGTGCATGCCAACACAAAGTACAGCACAACCTATGTCTCACTGCAAATATTCAATGCCGTTCAAACCAAGACAAAATAATAATATAATAACTGTTTTCAGTGATGTGTCATTTTTCATATACCACCTAGTGTTGTCACGATACCAGAATTTGGACTTCGATACCGATACTTTGTGTAGTATTGCCATACTCAATATCAAAACGATACTTTGACAACAATAATAATAAAAAAAAGTTCTTCCATTTTCTGATGTGAGGCGCGAGGTGTGATGAATTTTGAACCTCCGTGTGCCTCACATTAATAGTAATTAACCCCATTATGTTCCTCTTAATGGACAACATTGGGTTAATGTGTGAGGTACATGATGGGGTTAATTACTATGCACATGGAGGTTCAAAATTCATAATACCTTGTGCCTCACATTTATAAGTGAAAGAAAACTGTTTTTTATTTTATAACAGCGTAAACATGAATGACGTTATAAATGTGTTATCACGGTCGCAACAATAAATAATATGTGTATATTAACCCCTTCCCGCCATTGGACGTATATGTACGTCCTGGAAAGCATTGACTTCCCGCAAAATGCCGTACAATGTTTGGCACCGGCTCAGAAGCTGAGTCGGTGCCATCATCACCGGATCTCAGCTGTATCTTACAGCTGACATCCGACTGTAACGGCGGGGACCGAACTAGGTTAACCCCTTCCCGCCCTAGCCACTTTTGACCTTCCTGACAGAGCCTCATTTTTCAAATCTGACATGTTCACTTTATGTGGTAATAACTCTGGAATGCTTTCACCTATCCAAGCGATTCTGAGATTGTTTTCTCGTGACACATTGCACTTTAAGTTACTAGCAAAATTTGCTCGATATGTTCTGTATTTAATTGTGAAAAACACTGAAAATTAGCGAACAATTGCAAAAATTAGCATTTTTCGTAATTTAAATGTATCTGCTTGTAAGACAGGCAGTTATACCACACAAAATGGTTGCTAATTAACATCACCCATATGTCTACTTTAGATTGGCATCGTTTTTTGAACATCTTTTTATTTTTCTATGACATCACAAGGCTTACAACTTTAGCAGCAATTTCTCACATTTTCAAGAAAATTTCAAAAGGCCATTTTTACAGGGGCCAGTTCAGTTGTGAAGTGGCTTTAAGGGCGTTATATATTAGAAACCCCCAAAAAGTCACCCCATTTTAAAAACTTCACCCCTCAAAGTATTCAAAACAGCATTTAGAAAATGTCTTAACCCTTTACACATTTCACAGGAATTAAAGCAAAGTAGAGGTGAAATTTACAAATTTCATATTTATTGGCAGAAATAAATTTGTAATACTATTTTTTTTATTACACAGAAGGTTTTAGCAGAGAAATTCAACTCAATATTTGTTGCCCAGTTTCTGCAGTTTTAGGAAATATCCCACATGTGGTCGTAGCAGGCTACTGGAATGAAGCACAGGCCTCAGAAGCAAAGGAACACCTAGTGGATTTTGGGGCCTTATTTTGTTAGAAGGGCTCTTGCAGTGACAAAACAGTACAAATCCCCCAAAAGTGACCCCATCTGGGAAACTAGACACCTAAAGGAAATTATCTAGGGGTATAGTGAGCATTTTGACCGCACAGGTTTTTTACAGAATTTATTGGAAGTAGGCCGTGAAAATTAAAATTAACATTTATTCGAAGAAAATTTAGGTTTAGCCATTTTTTTTCTCATTTCCACAAGGACTGAAGGAGAAAAAGCACCGTAAAATTTGTAAAGCAATTTCTCCCGAGTAAAACATTACCCCACATATGGTAATAAACGGATATTTGAACACAGGACAGGGCTTAGAAGGGATGGAGTGTCATTTGGCTTTTGGAGATCACATTTAGCAGGAATGGTTTGAGAGGCCTTGTCACATTTACAAAGCCCCTGAGGGGACAAAACAGTGGAAACCCCCCACAAGTGACCCCATCTGGGAAACTAGACACCTCAAGGAAATTATCTAGGGGTGTAGTGAGCATTTTGACCGCACAGGTTTTTTACAGAATTTATTGGAAGTAGGCCGTGAAAATTAAAATCAACATTTATTCAAAGAAAATTTAGGTTTAGCCATTTTTTTTCTCATTTCCACAAGGACTGAAGGACAAAAAGCACCGTAAAATTTGTAAAGCAATTTCTCCCGAGTAAAACATTACCCCACATGTGGTAATAAACGGATATTTGAACACAGGGCAGGGCTTAGAAGGGATGGAGTGCCATTTGGCTTTTGGAGATCACATTTAGCAGGAATGGTTTGAGAGGCCTTGTCACATTTACAAAGCCCCTGAGGGGACAAAACAGTGGAAACCCCCCACAAGTGACCCCATCTGGGAAACTAGACACCTCAAGGAAATTATCTAGGGGTATAGTGAGCATTTTGACCGCACAGGTTTTTTACAGAATTTATTGGAAGTAGGCCGTGAAAATTAAAATTAACATTTATTCGAAGAAAATTTAGGTTTAGCCATTTTTTTTCTCATTTCCACAAGGACTGAAGGAGAAAAAGCACCGTAAAATTTGTAAAGCAATTTCTCCCGAGTAAAACATTACCCCACATGTGGTAATAAACGGATATTTGATCACAGGGCAGGGCTTAGAAGGGATGGAGTGCCATTTGGCTTTTGGAGATCACATTTAGCAGGAATGGTTTGAGAGGCCTTGTCACATTTACAAAGCCCCTGAGGGGACAAAACAGTGGAAACCCCCCACAAGTGACCCCATCTGGGAAACTAGACACCTCAAGGAAATTATCTAGGGGTATAGTGAGCATTTTGACCGCACAGGTGTTTTACAGAATTTATTGGAAGTAGGCCGTGAAAATTAAAATCAACATTTATTGGAAGAAAATTTAGGTTTAGCCATTTTTTTCTCATTTCCACAAGGACTGAAGGAGAAAAAGCACCGTAAAATTTGTAAAGCAATTTCTCCCGAGTAAAACAATACCCCACATGTGGTAATAAACGGATATTTGAACACAGGGCAGGGCTTAGAAGGGATGGAGTGCCATTTGGCTTTTGGAGATCACATTTAGCAGGAATGGTTTGAGAGGCCTTGTCACATTTACAAAGCCCCTGAGGGGACAAAACAGTGGAAACCCCCACAAGTGACCCCATCTGGGAAACTAGACACCTCAAGGAAATTATCTAGGGGTATAGTGAGCATTTTGACCGCACAGGTTTTTTACAGAATTTATTGGAAGTAGGCCGTGAAAATTAAAATCAACATTTATTCAAAGAAAATTTAGGTTTAGCCATTTTTTTCTCATTTCCACAAGGACTGAAGGAGAAAAAGCACCGTAAAATTTGTAAAGCAATTTCTCCCGAGTAAAACAATACCCCACATGTGGTAATAAATGGATATTTGAACACAGGACAGGGCTTAGAAGGGATGGAGTGTCATTTGGCTTTTGGAGATCACATTTAGCAGGAATGGTTTGAGAGGCCTTGTCACATTTACAAAGCCCCTGAGGGGACAAAACAGTGGAAACCCCCCACAAGTGACCCCATCTGGGAAACTACACCCATTGAGGAAATTATCTAGGGGTATAGTGAGAATTTTTAGTTTTGTTTTAGGTGGTTTTTTTTACAAATTTTAAATGATCAAATTTTAAATGGGGCTGGTCAGTAAAAACATTAATAATTGGTCATGGCCAGTATGGGAGACAGAAAAGGTGAATAATGAATAAATAAATTAAAAATCCAAGGAGGTATGATAAATTTTGAAACATTGTTTCATGCACAGGCCGGGATTTGTGGGACACGTCTCACAATGGTATGTGGTGTCCTTACGAATGCCTCGCTTGGCACACACACGGCATTTTTTTGGGGGCTTCTCTTTTTTTTCAGTGGGGGGGATTTCTGTGGGGAAATGCTGGCCGGGAATTATCCTACTGACGGAAGAGCCAGATGAACTGCCCTCTCCTTCCTGGTTACCAAACATCAGGGACTTTATGACCTTTTCCTGAAATTGCAGGAACGTACCTCCACTGCTGGCATATATCGGTAGAGGACAAAGGCGTTGTATAAAGCCATCTGTGTAAGATGCACAGACAGCTTCTTATACCATACTCTGGTCTTGCGCATGGCGTTGAATGGTTTCATAACCTGGTCGGACAGGTCAACGCAACCCATATACTTGTTGTACTCCTGTACACAATATGGTTTTGGGACTAGGGAAGTGGATCCACGTACAGGGACTAGGCTGCATCTGCTGTCGTGTATGCTGGTCAGTATAAGGACGTCCCTTTTATCCTTATACTTTAGGAGGAGCAGATTGTCGCAGCAGAAAGCTTTGCTCTCTCCTAATTTTAGGATCTGACCCAGCAATGTTTTGGGGAGGCCCTTCTTATTTTTGCGGATTGTTCCGCATGCCAAGGTGGATCTGGACAAGAGAACTTTTACTAATGGGACACTGTTATAAAAGTTGTCCAGATAAAGATGATAGCCTTTCCCAAGTAAAGGATGGATAAGATCCCATAGATCTTTCCACTAATTCCAAGGAAAGGGGGGCATTCTGGGGGATCTATATGGGAGTCTCTTCCCTCGTAGACCCTAAAGGAGTAGGTGTAACCGGTGGCACTTTTGCACAGCTTGTAGAGCTTTATGCCGTACCGGGCTCTTTTATTGGGTAGATACTGCCTGAAGTGCAGTCTACCCTTGAAGCTGACTAGGGATTCATCTACCGAAATATTTTGCTGGGGGGTATAAACGGGGGAAAAAATTTGGGAGTAGTGGGCAATCAATGGTCGTATTTTATATAGCCTATCAAAATTTGGGTCCTGTGGGGGTGGGCTCTGGCTGTTATCATTGTAATGAAGGAATTTCAGGATGGCTTCGAAGCGCTTCCTTGTCATTACTGTGCGGTAAATGGGGGTGTTATATAAAATATCAAGGGACCAATAGTCTCTAATCCTAGGCTTTTTTATTAGACCAAAACTTCAAAATATGCCCCAAAACTTCCGCTATTCCACTAGGTTTGTGGGGGTCCAATTTTGGCTTCTCCCATAATAAGAGTCAGGGTTCTGGGCGATAAATTGGTCCGCATAGATGTTGGTCTGCTGGACCATTAACGCTAAAAGGGAGTCTGAAAAAAAAAGGTTAAAATAATCAATGGGGCTGAAACCCGTAATTTCAATTTGAATGCCTGAGCGGGCTGTAAACTCCGGCACCTGGGGGGTATAATTCTCTGCAGCTTCCCAGGTCAGCTCAGGCAGATCAGGAACTACGGCTCTTCTGCGCCGACTGGGTGGTGCAGATTCAGAGTCACTGGATGCAGAGGAAGATGGAAGCACGAACTGCTCTTCACCTTCACTTGCGCTGTCCGTGTCGGAACACAGCATTGCAGATGCTTCCTCGGCTGAAAAGACTCTTTTGGCCATACTGAAAAACTTGTGCTACCTAACTAACGAAAAACAGGTTAGTGGGCACAAAAGGGCAGAAAAGCGGCAGATCGCAGTTTTTTTTTTACTTACGCACTGTATTTATTCCTGTCTCCGTCTCTCACAAGCTCTCTGACAGGAAAGAGCTTGTCAGAGACGGAGATGCCGGCAAACCACTGCTCCTGCGCTGTGATTGGCCTGTCAGTACTGACCAATCACAGCTCGTTCCGGCACAGGGACCACTCTGATTGGTCCTGTTTGAATCCTGCTTTGCGATCGGGACGCTGTCACCATGTCTGTTGACATGGTGACAGTTTGAAGCTTGGGCATGCACAGCTTCCCCATGGCTCCTCTATTCCCCCAAGGGTGCCATAGGCAGGCACACGCCGCTCATACTCGGAGCTGGCACACCGCCGCTGACATGCATCATTTGCGGACCGGAAGTGCTTGTCAGGCGGGTGGACAGAACGGGACTCGCCGCGGGCGCTGTGGAGCTCGTACGAGGAAGCTGCCGGCATGCACAAGCTCCCACGGGGCCCCTCTATCCAGGCCGCCCATCGCCCACCGCTCGTGCTTTGCTGCAAGCGGTCGGCCGACCATTTGCATCGGTCACGCCGTGGAACTCTGCCCCGGCTGCTGCTGCCACCACACACCGCTCCCGGCCAAACCTGCTGATGCAGAGAGGCAAAGTCCCAGCGGACACAGTCACTCTGGCCCCTGGAACTCTGCCCCGGACTCTGATCGCAGACAAACACTGCTACGGTATGCAGGCGCTGCTGGATGCGCATGCGCAGTGGCCTCTGCTCAGAGACAAACACCGCTACGGTATGCAGGCGCTGCTGGATGCGCAGGCGCAGTGGCCTCTGCTCAGAGACAAACACTGCTACGGTATGCAGGCGCTGCTGGATGCGCAGGCGCAGTGGCCTCTGCTCAGAGACAAACACCGCTACGGTATGCAGGCGCTGCTGGATGCGCAGGCGCAGTGGGTCAACTACGCCTCTATGGAAGCTGCCTGACAGCCCCGCTGACACGCATCATCTTAGCCGACCGAAAGTACATGGCAGGCGGCTTGGGACATCGCGGGACTACCCGCCGCCACTGTGGAGCTCATACACTGTAGCCCCCCCACCGGGTAATGCACAGCTTGCACACGTCTCCTCTACCCCGGGCTGCAACGGCCAGCACACGCCCGCACATGCACTCTGGAGCTGCCTGACAGCCCCGGTCACACGCATCCTCTTAGCCGACCGGAAGTACACGGCAGGCTGCTTGGGACATCGCGGGACTACCCGCCGCCGCTGTGGAGCTCATACACTGTAGCTCCACGGGTAATGCACAGCTTACACAAGGCTCCTCTATCCCCCCACGGGTGCAATAGGCAGGCACACGTCGCTCATACGCGGAGCTGGCTCACCGCCGCTTTCGGTAGGTGTTGCCGAGGTGGCCGAGCTCCTGCAACTGCAGGTGGGCTTGGGACTTCAGAAAATACCATTAAAAAAAAAGGATTTTTTTTTATTATGAAGGTAAAAAAAACAGCGGGACCGACCCGGGAGCGAGGCCGACGGGGACTTCCAGGAGGTCGGCATGAGGTGGCCGCGTCTACCGCTCGAGCCCTGGAAGTCCGCAGCGGGCGCTGTGGAGCTCCTACACGGCTGCCCCTGGGCTTGCACAGCTTCCCCATGGCTCCTCTGTCCCCTCCACGGGTGCACTCAGCAGGCACAACCCGCTTATACTCCCCGCTGCTGCTGCCGATAATGATGATGACCATAATGATCATGATGATGCGCAAAGGGTTATCTACCAGTGGACAGTGCCACTATCGCCCTGGAACTCTACCCCGGCCTCTGCTGCCGTCATACACCGCTCTCAGTCAGCCCCTGCCTTCCCCCCACCGGGACCTACCAGCAATCACCCTGGAACTCTGGCTGGGCATGGGGATGCAGGTTGCTCCCGCTGGCCCCCACCGGGACCTACCTGCAATCACCCTGGAACTCTGGCTGGGCATGGAGATGCAGGTTGCTCCCGCTGACCCCCCACCGGGACCTACCTGCAATCACCCTGGAACTCTGGCTGGGCATGGGGATGCAGGTTGCTCCCGCTGCCCCCCTTCCACCCCACCGGGACCTACCTGCAATCACCCTGGAACTCTGGCTGGGCATGGGGATGCAGGTTGCTCCCGCTGCCCCCCCACCGGGACCTACTAGCAATCACCCTGGAACTCTGGCTGGGCATGGGGATGCAGGTTGCTCCCGCTGCCCCCCCTTCCACCCCACCGGGACCTACCAGCAATCACCCTGGAACTCTGGCTGGGCATGGGGATGCAGGTTGCTCTCGCTGGCCCCCACCGGGACCTAACTGCAATCACCCTGGAACTCTGGCTGGGCATGAGGATGCAGGTTGCTCCCGCTGGCCCCCACCGGGACCTACCTGCAATCACCCTGGAACTCTGGCTGGGCATGAGGATGCAGGTTGCTCCCGCTGCCCCCCTTCCACCCCACCGGGACCTACCTGCAATCACCCTGGAACTCTGGCTGGGCATGGGGATGCAGGTTGCTCCCGCTGCCCCCCCACCGGGACCTACCAGCAATCACCCTGGAACTCTGGCTGGGCATGGGGATGCAGGTTGCTCCCGCTGGCCCCCACCGGGACCTACCAGCAATCACCCTGGAACTCTGGCTGGGCATGGGGATGCAGGTTGCTCCCGCTGCCCCCCCACCGGGACCTACCAGCAATCACCCTGGAACTCTGGCTGGGCATGGGGATGCAGGTTGCTCCCGCTGGCCCCCACCGGGACCTACCTGCAATCACCCTTGAACTCTGGCTGGGCATGAGGATGCAGGTTGCTCCCGCTGGCCCCCACCGGGACCTACCTGCAATCACCCTGGAACTCTAGCTGGGCATGAGGATGCAGGTTGCTCCCGCTGCCCCCCCACCGGGACCTACCTGCAATCACCCTGGAACTCTGGCTGGGCATGGGGATGCAGGTTGCTCCCGCTGCCCCCCTTCCACCCCACCGGGACCTACCTGCAATCACCCTGGAACTCTGGCTGGGCATGGGGATGCAGGTTGCTCCCGCTGCCCCCCCACCGGGACCTACCAGCAATCACCCTGGAACTATGGCTGGGCATGGGGATGCAGGTTGCTCCCGCTGGCCCCCCCCCCACCGGGACCTACCAGCAATCACCCTGGAACTCTGGCTGGGCATGAGGATGCAGGTTGCTCCCGCTGGCCCTCCCCCCCCCCACCGGGACCTACCAGCAATCACCCTGGAACTGTGGCTGGGCATGGAGATGCAGGTTGCTCCCGCTGCCCCCCCACCGGGACCTACCTGCAATCACCCTGGAACTCTGGCTGGGCATGGGGATGCAGGTTGCTCGCGCTGCCCCCCCACCGGGACCTACTAGCAATCACCCTGGAACTCTGGCTGGGCATGGGGATGCAGGTTGCTCCCGCTGGCCCCCACCGGGACCTACCTGCAATCACCCTGGAATTCTGGCTGGGCATGAGGATGCAGGTTGCTCCCGCTGGCCCCCACCGGGACCTACCTGCAATCACCCTGGAACTCTGGCTGGGCATGGAGATGCAGGTTGCTCCCGCTGCCCCCCCAACGGGACCTACCAGCAATCACCCTGGAACTCTGGCTGGGCATGTAGATGCAGGTTGCTCCCGCTGCCCCCCCCACCGGGACCTACCTGCAATCACTCTGGAACTCTGGCTGGGCATGGAGATGCAGGTTGCTCCCGCTGCCCCACCACCGGGACCTACCTGCAATCACCCTGGAACTCTAGCTGGCCATGGAGATGCAGGTTGCTCCCGCTGCCCCCCCACCGGGACCTACCTGCAATCACCCTGGAACTCTGGCTGGGCATGGGGATGCAGGTTGCTCCCGCTGGCCCCCACCGGGACCTACCTGCAATCACCCTGGAACTCTGGCTGGGCATGGAGATGCAGGTTGCTCCCGCAGCCCCCCCACCGGGACCTACCTGCAATCACCGTGGAACTCTGGCTGGGCATGGAGATGCAGGTTGCTCCCGCTGCCCCCCCACCAGGACCTACCTGCAATCACCCTGGAACTCTGGCTGGCCATGGAGATGCAGGTTGCTCCCGCTGCCCCCCCACCGGGACCTACCTGCAATCACCCTGGAACTCTGGCTGGGCATGGAGATGCAGGTTGCTCCCGCTGCCCCCCCACCGGGACCTACCAGCAATCACCCTGGAACTCTGGCTGGGCATGGAGATGCAGGTTGCTCCCGCTGCCCCCCCCCCCCACCGGGACCTACCTGCAATCACCCTGGAACTCTGGCTGGGCATGGAGATGCAGGTTGCTCCGGCTGCCCCCCCACCGGGACCTACCTGCAATCACCCTGGAACTCTGGCTGGGCATGAGGATGAAGGTTGCTCCCGCTGGCCCCCACCGGGACCTACCTGCAATCACCCTGGAACTCTGGCTGGGCATGGAGATGCAGGTTGCTCCCGCTGCCTCCCCCCACCGGGACCTACCAGCAATCACCCTGGAACTCTGGCTGGGCATGGAGATGCAGGTTGCTCCCGCTGCCCCCCCACTGGGACCTACCAGCAATCACCCTGGAACTCTGGCTGGGCATGGAGATGCAGGTTGCTCCCGCTGCCCCCCCACCGGGACCTACCTGCAATCACCCTGGAACTCTGGCTGGCCATGGAGATGCAGGTTGCTCCCGCTGCCCCCCCACCGGGACCTACCTGCAATCACCCTGGAACTCTGGCTGGGCATGAGGATGCAGGTTGCTCCCGCTGGCCCCCACCGGGACCTACC